>NW_024465859.1:10395000-10682500 GCF_017591425.1 Ochotona curzoniae
GCTGAAGGGAAGCCCATATATTCCAAACATCCTATTATAACCAGAACTTTGCTTATATTCCTCTTTTAGAAGCTTCTTTATCCATACGACTCCAACGTCTTCCCTCCCCATGATCCTAGTTCCCGGCTACTTCTTAACAAGGGGTCACAGACTGGGTGGTTAACAGCCTGCCAACAATGCTTGTATAAACCAGCATTTACGAAGCATCAAGCTTTCCTTGTCTCTTGAAATGATCTACAAAATTTCCCCAATTGACCACTTTTCCTCTTTTCATACTCAGAGCAAAGCTGAGAGGTACACTTAAATCCAATTTTCTTTTTTTTTTTTAAGATTTATTTTTATTATTTTTCATTGGAAAGGCGGATATACAGAGAGGAGAGACAGAGAGGAAGATCTTCCGTCCGATGATTCACTCCCCAAGTGAGCGCAACGGGTCGATACTATGCCGATCCGAAGCCAGGAGCCTCTTCCGGGTCTCCCACGCGGGTGCAGGGTCCCAAAGCTTTTGGGCCATCCTCGACTGCTTTCCCAGGCCACAGGCAGGGAGCTGGAAGGGAAGCGGGGCTGCCGGGATTAGAACCGGCGCCCATATGGGATCCCGGGCGTGCTAGGCGAGGACTTAGCCACTTGCGCCACCGCGCCGGGCCCAAATCCAATTTTCTACAATAATATGGAGAGAGCACAGTCACCAAGCCACAGCTTGTAACACCTACTGCTGGGGATGACAGTCTGAGGCATGATACTCCTTCCTGCCTCAGCACACAGCAATCAACCACACCAACAGACCTGATAGGAAAGATTGGCTTTCCTCCTACCTCTGCTTGACATTGGGGTTTAGGAGAGCCCCAACCTCTTAGACCTCATTTGGTTCATTTTTCTTAGAAATTTTAAAAAGATGTATTCATTTTTATTATTAAGTCAGCTATACAGAGAGAATGACACAGAGGAAGATCTGACGTCTGCTTATTCACTCCCTAGGTGGCTGCAATGGCCAGAGAAGCACCAATCCAAAGTTAGGAGCTTCCTCCAGGTCTCCCATGTGGATGCAGCATCCCAAGGCTTTGGGCCATCCCAGACTGCCCTCCCAGGCCACAAGCAAGAAGCTGGATGGGAAGTGGGGCCACCAGGATTACAACAGCACCCATATAGGATCCTGGCGTATTCAAGATGAGGACTTTCGCCACCAGGCTACCTTGCCGGGCCCAACTCATTTGGTTCTACATCCTCAAACGCTCTGGCTCTGTGGCTAGGGATTGCTGTCAGCTTCACACTAAGAGCACGTGTCCAGCTCCAGGTGTCAGACAAACCCTGCCTCACACAATGCAAAGATGGAACCTTGCCTTCTCAGGCTGAATGTCAGGGGCTGCCACCTAGAACTCTCACATTCTCAGAGCTGAGGTTTACTCAATATATTCGACTGTCTTAAGAGAAAAAAATACGCCACCACCTACAACTCCGAGACCACGCTTGGGGCTCTGGATTAAGATCTCTTACCTGCCTCTCCACTTGAAATGGAGGCTGCAGGCAGGAGCAATCTGTGCACTTGCACACCACCTCCCCAAGCTCCTCCCCATAAGGCACTTTTACCAGTAAGTCATTGAGAGGGAGAATCAAAGAGAACGCCTCGTTCTCAGGTCAAAGGAGGAGACACAAAGGGAGTCCCAGACCGGCAGCGAGTTCAAGTCTGGCATAGAACATTCTAAAGAGAGACATCTGACGTAGCACGAGACTTTCAAAAACGTTGGGAAACATCACACTTCTGAGGATAGGATTTAAAAGGCTTCAAAAGCCAATCTCCAGCAAAATTAATGCTTAAACTTAATGCAATCCATTTAAAATTTAAAAATGAACATTTTAGAATTACTTTAGATTTATAGAAAATGTTCTAATGCAGGAAGTTCCCATGTAGAACACACAGGTTTATTCCATGAATAACTTCAAATTAGTAAGGAACATGTGCTATGATACATGAGCCAATTCTGAGAAGGAATGTCTTTGAAACTGACAAAGTTTAAATACCTTGAAGAATAAGAGACCATTCATTCGAGTATTTTGAAAAACAAGTATAATGCAAGGGGAAATATTCCCATTGAATATTTCAACAGGCTGTACAGTTACAGCAGAGATATCAGCCTGACAGTTGGCAGAAAAAGCACAGTTGATCAAAAGAAGAGAATAAAGAACTGAGAAATGGATCCAAGGAACTTGGTGTTTGATAATGATAATATTTAAAAGCAAGGAATGTTAGAATAATTTAGGATACTGGCTAGTCATCTGGAAATAAATTGAGGTCCACTTGCGAAATAAATTCAGGATAAATTAGATGCTTAAATTTTAGGGAGTATTTTTAATGCTAGAAATAAAAAAGCAAAATTTTCAAAAGAATATGTAGGGTGGGAAAATTCATTGTTTCTAAGTATGCTAAAACCAAAACCTTTAAACTACAATTACAAAACAAGACTTGTAATCTTCAGTGTAACAAAAATGGTGATAGAAAAAATACTAACATAGCTAAAAATATACACAATTTTCTGTAGCGCATGACAAGCAAAAAACTCCTATAAACAAAGAAACCTTAGAGGCCAGCATTGTGGCACTGTGGATTAAACCACTGCCTACAATGCCAAATCCCAACATGAGTACTTGTTTGAGTCCTGGCTCCACTTCTGAATCAGTTCCCTGCTAAAGTACCTGGAAAATCAGAGAAAGACAACCCAAGTGCCCACGCCACCCAAGTGGGAAACCCACAGAGTCTGAGGCTCCTGACTTCCACATGGCTAAGCTTTGGATATTGTAGCCATTTGAGGGGTGAACTGGTGGATGGAAGACCTATCTCTCTTTTTATTTTTTTTAAGACTGCTTATAAATCAGTATTGTTACTAGATGAACTAATCCAATTTGTAACTAAAATCACCCACCTACTATAGAATCTCTTCTCTCTCATTTCCCTTAGGGAGTGATTATTCCAGCAATTCAACTCTTCAACTTTTCCCTCTTCTTGATCACTACTGTCAGCAAACACACACACACAAAGACTTATTTTTCAATATAAACAGGATTCAATATAAACAGATGGACAAAGCAAAGCAAAGCAAAATATAGCCAGCTGGAACCCTATTTTGGAGCTCCATTTCGCAATGGATATCCAGAAGAGTCTCCCACTATCTTTCCAAAAACGTACTAGTTTAATTATCTATGGGAAAGGAAGGACATGCATAGGAAGAGGGAGAAGGAAGAGAAGATAAACAGTGCTTCCCCCATCTGCTTGTTCTGCCTCCAAATGGCCAGGGCTGCCCCCAGCCAAAGGCTCACCAAGAACATGGGTGGAAGGAACCAACCACTGGAGCCAGCACAAATGCCTCCAGGGACCAAACTGATAGAAAACTGAAGTGTAGGAACCAGATACCGGTCCCAGGCTCTCCAATATGGGACTCGGGCATCTTAACTGGTCAGCTAAATGTTGACCCTCATTCATTTTTTTAAGATTTTATTATTATTATTATTTTTTATCACAAAGCCAGATATGCAGAGAGGAGGAGAGAGAGAGAGGAAGATATTCCATCTGATAATTCACTCCCCAAGTGACTGCAACAGCCAGTGCTGCGCCGATCCAAAGCCAGGATTCAGTAACTTCTTCCAAGTCTCCCACATGGGTGCAGGGTTCCAAGGACCCGCAACTGCTTTCCCAGGCCACAAACAGGGAGCTGGATGGGAAGTGGAGCTGCTGGGATTAGAACCGGTGCCCATATGGGATCCCGGTGCATGCAAGACAAGAATTTTAGCTGCTTGGCCACTGTGCCAGGCCCATCCCTCCCATTATCTTTTAAGCCCACCACACTTAGGCTTCTGTCCTGGTTCTCTCCTCTATCCAGAGGTAACTACTGCTAATACGTTAGATAACTGTTTCCAGATAGCTCTCCCTGCAGTTATAAATATATCCCAAAATGTATTCTTTTTTAATCCTTTGGGTGGTGAGAAAACAAATGACTTTCTTTCTTTATAATGTTTTGGCACTGTCTGCATTTTTTAAATTGAAAAATCTGCATTACTTTTATAGTGAGGACAAAAGGAAAAGCTATCTTAATTTCAGAAAAAAAATCATAACCTGAGCTTTACAGAGCACTACATTGGCCTTTTTAAAATATAGTTAGAAATAAAGTTATAACAAATCAGCTCAATCACTTTTATTGGAAAAACAATTGACTGAAGTGGGAACTAGTCCCTCATTTCAGTGAAACATTTGTCCGGATGACTTTTTCTCAATGTAGCTCCTACATCAATTTTTTTTTCTCGATGGAGATTACAATCTTTTCTTGGGCAGATGAAAGAGGGAAGGATAAATGCTGAGTAGCAGGACTCAGGAGGGCACAGGAACAGGACAGCAGACGTACGAGATCCAACACACTAAATACTTTAGGTCATTAACACCTCCTCCCCTCGTTCCACATGCTGCCCCCACTCCTTCACACACACACCTTCATCCACTCGTGGAAATCCTTACTAACCCTTCAACTCCCTATGCCAAGCCAAGCACGTTCCCAATCTGCAAGCTGGGCCCCTTCACAGCCACCTTCCCCTCTACAGCTTTTATGAATTTCTCCCTTTCGTTTCCAGATTTAAACAAAACTGTCACTTTCCCCCACCTTTACAGAATAAAAATAATACATGGGCTTTAAAATAAAAGTTAGACATACTGTAAAGTGACCGACCAGCTTACAGACGACAAAATATTTCAGTATCGTTTTAAGAGGCTGAGAATATTCTCAAAGAAATCAACACCACACTACATGGGAGTTGAAACACAGAAGTTTGCCAGTCAATCCACATGCATTTGCTGAATTTGATCTAATATAAGGTCAATTTTTCAAAACTAACTTATTTTTATTGCAAAAATTTAGAGAGAAGGACAGACACAAAGAGAAAGATCTTCCATTTGCCAATTCACTCCCAAAATGGTTGCAACATCCAGAGCTGAGCTAATCCAAAGGCAGGAGCCAGGAGTTTTCTCTGGGTCTCCTACATGGGTGCAGGGTCCCCAAGGCTTTGGGCTGTCCTCTGCTGCTTTCCCAGGCCACAAGTAGCAAGCTAGATGGAAAGTAGAGCAGCCAAGACATGAGTTGTTGTCCATATGGAATGCCAATGCTTGCAGGCCGAGGATTAACCAGTTAAGCCATTATGCCAGCCTCACCAAACTATTTTTTTTTTGTAAGAAACAAAGTAACACAAATGTGTGTGCATACACAGAAAAGGTCGTAAAGTGTGCACAATATTAATAAACCCTGGGGAGGATTTTAATGCCTTTCCTTGTATAGTTGGTTGTATTATCTAGATGTTTTTTGGTTTATACACTTCACAGCCATGAGTTAGGGATCTGATGTAGCAGCTAAGATGCTGGCTTCCTGGGACATCTCCTATCAGAGTGCCTGGGTTCATGTTCTACCTCTCTTTCTAATTCTAGCATCTTGCTAATACATGCTCTGGGACGCAGCAGAGGGTGGCTTAAGTAGTTGGATCTCTGCCTCCCACATGGGAGACCCAGGTTGGGTTCAGGGTTCCTAGCTTTAGCACGCGCCAGCCCTGGCTGTTGTGGGCATTTGGAGGGTGATCAGAGGCTAGAAGGTATCTGTCTCTATGTTTCAAGTAAAATGGAAAATCAACAAATTAAATGTTAATTGAATGCATGCCCAATGAGACAAGTGAGGAAGGCCAGCAGATATGGAGGGAAATGAAGCAGCAGAAGGCCAGGTGTAAAGGCAAAAAAAGCCTCCAAATGAGTCCACTTGGAAGCGAGAGGAACACTGGTACAGCCTGAAGTCCAGAGTTTTCCATCTCCATCAAACCCAGGAGTTCCATTCTTTATTCTAGTGGCTAGAGCTAAATGCTGGCCAAGTCCAGAGGGAAGCCATAATAACGCAAGAACTGTTTAAACAACACACATGTGCAACTATTTCAAAGAAGGAAATTAACAGCTTTTTGCTGGGGGGTGCACATGGGGGAGTGCCTCGGGAATGCTGATATCACAGAACTGCACATCTTCACACAACCGGGGCCCTTCACCTTCGCCTCTGGGCTCAGGCTCCAGGAGCCACTTAAAAGCAGGCTATCTATTTTCCAGAAGTAAACCTCCTGGACGGATACCTTATGTTCGCCGCTGCAAGTGAAGGTGCTGGGCCGTGGGCTGGAGCTCCCGGCCAGGGAAGACAGCTATCTCTTTTGGCACAGGCTCTCTGGGATGAGACCACGTCTAGCGCGGATCTTCTCCAGATTCGACAGCTCTGGCCCTACCCAAACGCACAGCTTGGTTTTCACGGCGCATCACTCATCCTGAGTCTTTTCGTTTTTCCTTTCAAGCATTTGCAGGTCAAACACTGTGCATTCCCAACAGTCCATGAACTTCTTGGACCAGCAAAGGGACATTTATTTCACTCAGCACTCTTTTAACATTGCTATTGTGTTCCATTTCCCACTCCCCCTACCCCAGGTCCCCAGAGAGTAACTTCTTCCTTGTTTTAATAACTTGGACTACGGTCAAGGTTGATGTGTTCCTCCATTTTGCAGGATATTTTCTTCAGAAGAGACAAAACAGGGGCCAACAGGGTAGCCTAGCTTTGTTTAGCAGCTTTAGGAAATCCAGCAGCCATTAAGAACACACACAGAAGATGTTTCTAAACAACAAAAAAGCAGACAACGCAGAGCCTCCTAAAGAAAAAGATTCACCCTCCTGCTTGGGAAGATGCTCCAGCATTTTTTTCCCCCTCCAGGAGCCCACTTTATAAAGCCAACTTCATTGATGCAAGGTCAAGGAAAGTGTTTTTATCAAGTGCCTTCTGCCCAATTTACATTACAGGACAACCCACGCTCTCATTTGAGGCCATACAGGTAGCTCTTATCCTAACGAAGACACAGAGGTTAGAAAACGACTTATGAGAAAAGGAAGAGAAAGGAGTAAGTCAGCGTCTCCTGCTCAAACCCTGCCATCCTATCAAATTTGCACTCCAGCTTATCTATGTTCTACTTAAAATCTTCCCACTCGTTCTAACACTGTTCCCTGGCATCTAATGAAGACGCCTGCAAGGACTTGCTTTGGACAAAAGAAAACAGGCCTAATTTTTTTAGCCGTTGTGTTAAAAATGTCTATCTTCAATGAAAGAAATCATGATTGAGTATTTAGTGAGAATTAATTTGAGATATCCAATCTCAATTAATTATGGGACCCAGCGTGGTGGCCTAGCAGCTAAAGTCCTCGCTTTGCATGCACGCCGGTTCTAATCCCAGCAGCTCCACTTCCCATCCAGCTCCCTGCTTGTGGCCTGGGAAAGCAATAGAGGACGGCCCAAAGCCTTGGGACCCTGCACCCACATGGGAGACCAAGAAGAGACTCCTGGCTTCAGATATGTGAAGCACCGGCCGTTGCAGTTACTTGGGGAATGAATCATCAGACAGAAGATCTTCCTCTGTCTCTCCTCCTCTCTGTAAATCTGACTTTGCAATAAAAATAAATATTTTTAAGTGATTATGCCTCATATTTAAGAATGATGTGAAAAGCATAGTTTTTTCTCTCAAATATCCATGACTCAGATCACCAATTTTCTTGTTCTACATGTACCACAATTTTCTTTTCTTGTTTTAAAGACTTTTTTTTAATTAGAAAGTCAAAAGTCAGATATACAGAGAGGAGGAGAGACAGAGAGGAAGATCTTCATCCGTCTGGTGATTCATTCCCTAAGGGCTGTAGCAGCTGGAGCTGAGCCGATCCGAAGCCAGGAGCTTCCTCTGGGTCTCCCACACGGATGCAGGGTCCCAAGGCTTTGGGCCGTCCTTGACTGCCTTCCCAGGCCACAAGCAGGGAGGTGGATGGGAAGCAAGGCTGCCGACACATGAAGTGGTACCCATATAGGATCCTGACGCACACACAAGGTGAAGACTTTAGCTGCTAGGCAGCCACACAGGGCCTGGGCACCATGATTTTCTCGATGTAAAGCCCCTAGTTATAGATAGAAGAAAAAAAACCCATTTGATCTTCTCTCCTAAATTTATTTTCTAGGCCAACAATATTTTTGTATCTTAGGAATAGGGAAATAAACTTAGTGTCATAGAGAATAATGACCACAACCCACACAGTTTCCTCAGAGGAACAGTCACACTTTCTATTGTTATTAGAGTCCACTGAATCCGTTTCTTGACCATTTATGAACTTTATGAACTAAAGAAAGACAAACTGTTGATCAAGATGCGTCATTGGGTTGTAGAAACAATGTAGTACATACAATCAGCATTTAAAAGTTGATATGAATGGGAAATAGCAAAACTCACAACATAAGGGTATTATTTAGTGAAAACCTTTGTTTTGTGTGTGTGCCTATGTGTTTATGCTAGATCTCAGTAGAAGGATACTTCTAACTGATCATAATATAACACATTTAAGAAATTCTAATCAGAGGCCAGTTCCTGGAGTCAGAGCCCCTGACACTCATTATGTGAACTTAGATGACATGACCTCATGTGAAAGATAGACCTGATGATAATATCTCAGCTGGTGTAGTAAAGGCAGACGAAAGGGACTCAACATTTTTAAATTACATTCTAAGGCAAATGTTTAATTAACATGGAAGCAGAAACTAGTATATTTCCAGTATGCTGGAAAGGGATGGAGCCACAGTATGTGAGGTGTCAATAACTTAGACAAATGTGTTTGCTTTCTTTTGTGGAACGATCTATCGGGGCCACTCAGTCCCTTTGGTACAGCTCCCTGAATAAACTTAATACACAAAAAACACTTTGTATTAGACACCCTATCCCAAGACTTGTTTAAAAAAAAGATTTATTTATTTCTATTGGAAAGGCAGATATACAGAGAGGAAGATCTTCCATCCGTTGATTCACTCCCCAAGCGGCCGCAACACCAGGAGCCAGGGGCTTCTTCCAGGTCTGTCACATGGGCTTAGGGTCCCAAGGCTTTGGCCCATCCTTGATTGCTTTCCCAGGCCACAGGCAGGGAGCTGGATGGGAAACGGGGCTGCTAGGATAAGAACCAGCATCCATGTGGGATCCCAGCACGTGCAAGGTGAGGACTTTAGCTGCTAGGTTATCACACTGGGCCCCCAAGATTTAACAGACAAATAAAAACTCTAGTCATTCTTACGCAACATTGAATAAAAACCAGTTATTCATACATCATGTTTCATCCTTACCATATAGTTTGTAACTCTCCAGTAAGTGACACTTTCGTAAGATTAAAGACCTTTTGAAGCATCACAATTATCTTAACTATGGAAACACTCAAACTCAAGCACATGCCAAAGTTCCTCATCTGTAATTGTTGTGATTATACGAAGAAAAATAACCTTGTTCTCCAGCATGAAAACATTTAAAAAGTGAAACTATTCTTTAGTTTACACTTGTATTCTGCCTCTTCTTGGCACTGAATTTGTGCCCAGGCCCCAAATTCTCAGTAGAGGGGAGAGAAGAAAAGGAAGGGACCCTGCAATAAAGACTGGGTCCAAGAAGCTATGGAAGAGTAGCTAGTTGTTGGTACCTGAATAGAAGGCTGAAATTGTCAGCAGCCCCTAGAATTGAAGCCAGGAAGAAAGCTATTTAAAGCAACAGAAAGGTTTTGACTTTAGGTGCAGAGATGAAGTAGAGATCTGGATAAAACAGCAGGAAATGGAAGGAAGAAAGGAAGGAAGGAGGGAGGGAGGGAGCGAGAGAAGAAAGGAAGGGAGGAAGGGAGGGAGGCAAGGAGTGAGGGAAGGAGGGAGAAAGAAAGAAGGTAAATGGAGATGGGAATGGAGGAGAGATCTGACGGTATTATCTAAAAGATGAAAAACAACTTAGTCATTGTCACTGAAGGATGATCCAGCACTTACTGATGAAAGCACAAGACAGAAGAAAGCCACAGTCTCGGCCAAAGAAATAGCTCTAAAAGGCAGGGCTGTGGTGCGCCCAGCTAACCTGCCCCCTGCTGTCCCAGCATCCTTTCTGGGAGCACTAGCTTACATCCCAGCTGCTCTGTCTCCTGAACCAGCTCCCTAGATAGAGACATGAAAACACAGTGAAAGATAGCCCAAGTGCTTAGGTCTCTTCTGTCTACATTGCTGGAAACCTGGCTTTGGCAAAGACCAGCCCCAGCCATGGTGGCTACGTGGGCAGTGAATCAGTAGACTGAAGATCTCTTCCCATCATACCATATCTGCCTTTCAAACAAACAAAACAAATATTAAGAAATAAATAAGCAGCTCCAGACATGTCTCAGGGTACAGGCTACCAATTGGGGAAGGCAGAAATATATGGGAACGAAAAAGAAAAAATATTACAACGTTTTGCAAAGCCCCATTATGGAGTTGGGATACAAATTAAGTTCTCCCTGAGAAGGTTAAAGGTAGACAGGGCATAGCACATTCAGTAAATTAGGACTTGATCTGTGACACCACAAATGTATTTTGTGGAACATTCACAGAGAAATGAATAAGGTTCCTACCACATTATCATTACAATTGTTTTTCATGATATATTGATGACAAAGGGCACCACTTCCATTCTGCCCACAGTGCATCGCTGGCGAACAAGAAAAGCCAAAGAAAGGAAGACAACAATCAACTGCTACCCTGTTTACCCAGGACAGCTCTAACTCCTGCATTGTCCCAAGTCATTGCTTTGACATTCCCGCATTGTCCACTCACTTGCTCTGCCCTTCTGTCCATTTCATTGAGCTGGAGCTTCCAGCAGCAACTCTAGAAGAGAAGAAGAGGTGGAGGAATGGGGAATGGAGCATGCATGGCTCTGGCAAGCCCCCACCCCAGATCCCAGAATCCAAGGAGAAACCACTACAGAGGCAGAAGACATCATGCTGGCTGTTGAGTTAAGAGTGCTGAGCCAAATCCACGCCCTATGAGGCCCAGTGGTGAGGTGCAGGGCACTACAAAGAGACTGGAAAGCTCTCGGACTTTGGAATCAGATCTGGGCTTGGAATCCCAGCTCTACCAGCGAGCAGGAATAAACTCGGTAAATTACCTTGTGTGCTTGATTTATGTACTCAACTGTAACAAAACTAACAGTACCCAGACCTCATGGTTAGGAAAATAAGATGAGGTGACCTAGAAGAACACCCAATACCTCACAGGCACTTCCTGCATTCTATTTTCCATCTTCTCAGACTTGTTAGAAAACCCAGAACAAGTTCTGTCGCTGCTGAGAGCAAGCTCTGCCTAGATTTCATAGCTGTAGTCTCCCTATTATTATAACTGTATCACATAAATAGGGAAAAAATGTGCTGGTGCAATGAGGCATGAAAATATCTGCCTTTGGATTGTCCAAATCATCATCACACAGATATACGTAAACTTGACCCTGGACTTTGCATATTCAAAACATTTCTTGATTAGCTAATACAGTAGTCATCTACAATAGCACTAGGAAAACAAACATTAAATGTGTTTGAAATGGACACCTCTATAAAAAACATTCCATGAAACCACATAAAGTGTTCTCAATCTTCTCAACAAAAGTATTTGTATTTTTGAAAATTTGATCCCAAACACAAGCCACAAACTGGAGGAAGGAAGACAGCATCTTAATACAACCAAAAGCTGAGCCCGTTTTGCTAAAATTGCCCTCTTTATAAACTATCAGCATCTTAATAATGATTCAAATAGATCTAAGTTACTAGTAAAAGACCACAGAGTAAAGAAAACCTTACCCTTTTAAAGTGGCTCCCAAATTCATCTGATTCCAGGTCATGCACTCAAGCTGGGAGGTCATTTGATATAAATTGTCGCTGTTAGGAAAAACATCCAGAGTTAGAAACATAACCACAAAAAGCCAAGTGCTTGTGCAGTTTTTAATTGTTCTTCTGAGTCCAGACCTCCAGGGTCCTCCAGGGTCCTCCAGAATGATAGACTACATGGGTCTGAAATGGTTTTCCTTTCATCCCTCTGATTTCTGCAGTTATTCACCTCACACCAGCAGAAATGACGTGAGAGTAATTTGGAAGGTTTTTTTAAAAAAAAAAAAAAACCAGTATAGCAAACATAGAAGTTTCTAAAGAGGTATTAAACTTTGGAGGGGAAGGAGCTAAAGGGAGTGAAACTTCGAAAGGCAACACAGGCTGGATAACTCAACATTAAAGTTAAAAGCTTGGAGCTGAGAGTAAAAAGACAGCAGATTAATTATTCGTGAAAATACCATTAAGTTGTTTTAATCCAAAGGATAAGTATCATGTGGATTATGAGGGTCTGAAAAGTCAGAGTGATGGGTGATGGATGACCTAATAGGCAAGGATGTGACAAGCAAAAGAAAGGGAATGATAAACCCTACCCAGCACCGAAGGAATCATTCTCCATATGTTTTATGATCCTCACACAACTCAGATGGAGGCAACCAGGGGGGTG
The DNA here is from genome assembly GCF_017591425.1 of Ochotona curzoniae. Taxonomy (NCBI): domain Eukaryota; kingdom Metazoa; phylum Chordata; class Mammalia; order Lagomorpha; family Ochotonidae; genus Ochotona; species Ochotona curzoniae. Next base: position 10,407,387 of record NW_024465859.1, read on the forward strand.
AGGAGGTTGGGAGGCCAAACTCAGCTCTAAAAGGCGAAACAAGCCTCCACCACTTAGATCTAGATCTCACAGAGGAAAATACTTCCCATGTAAGCCAACCAAAAGTGATTCTCGACCCCTTCATATTTAATCTCATTCCTAGAAAAACGGTACATAAACCAATGGCCAGACATGTCCTAAACTGTCAAGAGTTACTAGGAATAAACTTGGGCCTGAACTGAAATGGTTAATTATGCAATTCGAGACCAAGGAGATTAATGGCCTGTCTGAGACCCCTTGGTCTAAACACATTACAGAAGCAAGGTTGTACTCCACCTTCACCGCAGAAGTGAAAGGAGATAAGAAGGATTCAATATTGAACATGCCATTGCAGACTGCAAATTCTGAACAACCTCTGTCTTATCCCAGCATTCCTTTGGGTTGCTTCATCCAGACAGAGGCAACTCCAACTTCTTAACTCAGAGAGGGTTTTCTGAGGCCAACTAAATGGAGAACCTGGGGAAGCTGTGATGGAAATTACAGCACTGTGGAATAAATGAATACTGTGTGTTCTTTCTACACAGCTTGATAAATCATGGTAGGGTCCATCTGACTCTGGTATCATCACTCTGAAAATGATTTGGAACTCCTTAGTGCTGGGTATACAGGAGAAGGAGGAAGTCAGATTCCAGGGGTGGGGGGTGATCCTGCATATGAAAAGTGAAGTGGCTTGAAACTCAAAAAGTATGTGTAGTTTCATTAGTCAGGCTATATCTGGACCCCATTATTCATCCCCATGTCTGACTGGCTATTATGCTACTACAATATCCTTCATATCAATGAAAAAAAAAATGATTAGTTTCCCCTGCAGCTTCCCCAGTTGCTGCAGCAGCCCGTGCTGGTCTGTGCCACTACATTTCGCAATTCCATGAATTCTTGCTGTAAGGCTGGTATAATTAATTCCTGAAGGACCCCAACTTTTATTAGAAGTGCCAGCCTGCAGCATTGACCACGGGAGAGTTTCTTGAACTTTCTTTGAGCTGACAGTTCATTAATAAGCAGCCTCCTCCACAACCTCTCTACTGGTGTTTGTTCTCCTGTGCCTTTTCATCAAGCAATCCATTTATTAATCTTGCCATTAATCTCGCCCAACAGGCATTGTATTCCCCAGGCAGCTCTATATTTTTGTCACTAATTTTTAAAAAATTGTTTGCCAGCTAAAATCATTCAGCCCCAGTTGACAATTTTCCTAGGCCCTGTTGGGATGTGGGATCTTTCTGAATTATTTCATCCTTGCATTAAAACTAAGGAAATGTTCAAGAGGTCAGGAAGTAAGGTGAGTGACGTAAGTTTATGCATAAGAGTGAATGAATTTCAAATATATAACTTTATGATTTAGGATTCTTACATTATCTAAAGAATACTTTGATTCCTAAAGATCCCTGTAAGGGGTTATCACAAAAAAGAAAAATATTTTCAGAGCCTTTCCGTGGCTCCTGGGACACAAACTTTTTTTCTCAAATATGGGGTCTATGTCTTACATGTGAAAAAAAAATATATATATATTCTCTTAATGTTTAATAAATCCTCTGTATTACACTGTCTAATGAGGTAGCCATTGGTCACAGGTGACACTGGAGCACTTGAAATATGACTAGCATCACACAAAGAAATGATTACACTTTGGGTCTGGCACTGTGGAGTTAACAGATAAAAGCTGCCACCTGCAGCCATCCTATACAGGCACCAATCTGAGTCCTGGTTGATCCATTTCCAATTCACTAGTCTTGGAACCCCGCATTCAGGTGATAGAACTGGATGATGCTTCTGGCTCTGGCCTGGCCCAGTCCAGGTAGTTGCGACCCTTTTGGGAGTGAGCTATTGGCTGTAAGATCTCTCTTTTTCTCCCTACCCCTCCTCTCTTTTTATGTAACTCTGCCTTTCAAAAATACATCTTTTTTTTTAACGAGTTGAGTTAAATACAAAGTTCTAAAAATAATTTGAGGTGGGCATTATGGTTCAGTAGTAAACCACCACTAGGGACATATGCATTCCATAAAGAAAGTGCCTCAGTCAAGTCCTAGTTACTCAGCTTCTGATCCAGCTTCTTGCTAATGCACCTTGAGGTTAGCAGATGATGGTTCGACCACTTGAATTCCTGTCACCCACATAGGAGAAGAGGATGGAGTAATTAGCTCTGGCCTCTCCCTGACTACTGGGAACTACTGAACCAACAGATGGAAGATCTCTCTTTCTCCCCCTCAATCCTACTTATTCTTTTCAAATTATAATATATAGCATCTATGATGCTTCCATTGGACAGTGCTAATCTCTGAGCTATGGGATATGAAGCAAACCAGTTCAACCCCTGCACCTCAGTTTCATCATCTGTCAAGAAGAATACTAATCTCAAATTTTACAGCAATATAAATGAGGCTCAAAGAAGGTAACACCTCTCTGAAGATAATATTAAAACTGCACTTCATTTTTCTTCTTACCTATCCAGTTTCATATAGCACTTTCACACATGCTCAACCTTGATCATCACAACTTTGTGAAGTATGTGTAACTGGGATCCCCAGATGTGGACTAGGGCTCAGAGAGCTGCCTAACGTTGGCAACCACACCCTGTCCCACTCATCTGAAGGCATCCTGGCATTCGTTGGCCTGTGAGCTTTATCCTGGCACTATACAATAGCAACAGTAAGAGACAAGTGTCTGGAAGCGAAAGAGAACAAAACAGCATGATGACATACTCTGTCTCTCGGAAGTCACAATGGTAGGCGATGCCCAAAGCTTCAGCTAACTAAGGTCACTACTTATTTTCTGATTGTTGTCCTGATGGCTCCGTCTGCAAAACCTTAGTTGGGGAAAAGGGAGAGAACAGCTTGCAGAAAATCCTCTAGCTGCTAGCAGGTTTCCTAAGGCCAGAGATAGGATCCGAGTACAGTTTTAACCACATCCTGTCTTCTGTTGATTGAGGTTATGTAAAAACCCAATCAGTTCATCTGACTGCACAACTTTTCAACTAGGAATCAGTGACAACAGTGATAGTAACTGCTGCTGGAGGAATGACAGAATGTGGACTCAAGCTAAAAATACTGGCCTCCAGCAATGCATACTCAGGCCACGATCCATTTGGGCAGTCAGTCAATACCCAGCAATCATTAGGGAAGACCACAACATGAGGCAGATGTTTGAGGAACATGTTCCATCTCTGGCAAGTGAAGCATCCAGTTGTTGAACAGCCACAGTAGGTGTCGGCCACCTCATTCCCAGAGGAGATCAGATAAGTAGCGGTCACGTAGGCATTTCAGCTGCAGCCGCCAACTCTGCCTGTTCGGAAGTGAATTCTCAAACTGCAGGCTGCAAGTTACATTCCCAAAGTCACGATGTTCTTTATATACTTTTAAGTAGAGCCTTTTTTTTTTAAAAAAAAAAAAAAAAAGGCACTTGTTTCCTATGTAAGAAATGTTTGAAGTTGGAGGCAAGAGAGAGAGAAAGAGGAAAAGAAACTTCTATAACTGGGATTAATGCAAGTTGGAGTAAAATAAAAGGAAGTCAGTCCTAGCAAAAAGGGGAACTTGAAAGGAAATCAGTAGTAGATCATATAGCGTTTGTTTTGGCCTGGACTGTGGTATTACCGAGTTCTCGACCTCTGCACAAAAAGAAAGGAAGAAAAAAAAAAATCCTCTGCTATTATCTAGCCCAGAACTCCCCCACTTTCCAAGTGAGTGTGTGATTCAAGCCCATTTTCATCATGAAGCATGTTTACTATATTCAGCAGAACAAGGAAGAAAAGTTCGTGTCACCCCTGGAACAGATCCATGTAATCTGGTTGAGATTAAGGTTCTCTCTGCACGTGGTTGCTGGCTGGCAAAGTAACATTTGGTTGTAGAAGAGATCAAATCAAACATCTAAAAATTATCAAAGATAAAATTTATACAAAGGGGCAAGGGTGAGAAGAGAAGGAAGAAGACAGAAAAAGAAAGCAGACCAAACAAGAAAAAATACGCAAAGAAGCCAGCATCCGTGATCAGAGATCTCTACGTTTCCAGCTCCCGCGCTGCTGGAGGCCCCTGGGGGATTAGCTGTACCTGATAACCCAGACTCCTGCACAGGGGCTGCAGCCAGACATCCACGCAGCCCTTTCCTGTGCTCTTCCCCCCTAGGCGCCTTGGAGGCTGTCTGCCCTGAAATTTCTGCCCAGCAGGCTACAGCAAATAATTATTTCACAGCCACCCTCTCCATATTGTCATTTCTTGTAGGCTCACCAGCTAACCAAAGCCAAACCCACTGGGATTCGATCTTTATGGATAAACACTTGGTTGGCATGAAAGTTATGGGGATTATTTGGAGCTAGATTTTTTTTTCCCCTTCCCTGGAGACAAATTCAATTCAAGCTTATGGCTTTGATGACACTGCCTATCACCCCTGAAGTCATTTCCAACTTCTATCTTCTACCTACCTAAATGGCAAACAAATACCAAAACTGCACTGTGTAAGGCATGCATAGATACACAAGCAAAGAGGTATCATTAAGTCTGACTCTATCGTCCTGGGCTCAGGCTGCCACTCAGTGTATATCAATGAAGAAACGCAATCCCAATGGACTGTTGATCCTAAGACTCCCAGGAAATGCTGTGGCCACTCACTCAGTTTTGTGTTTCTTGTTTCATTTTTTTTTTTTTTACAGGAATGACAACCTGCTGGAAACAGGTTCCCCTTTCAACATCACTGTTTGTGAGTCGTCAGAGTTCAGAATTCAATTTATTCAGCCCAATAATTACTGCTCCCAGAGTTGGAGCAGTTGTAGCTGCTCAAGGCCGAGGTGCAACAAAAGGAACCATTCTCATCTAGGTTGGCTGCACAACTGCTAAAGAGGGATATGCAAATTACTATAAACGAGAAGAAAGGAAAATGACTAAAATGTCAAAACAAAACAAAAATCAGTGTGCAGGAGATAACTTTTAAATGCAATATAAAGGCTAACTCTTCAAAGTAGCTGTGAAATTCACATCATGAATTTGCTGGTCAGGGACCAGGAACTCCATGAAGGCCAGCAAGCAAAAGTTGCAGCAGGAACTTGGGGAAGAAGAGTCAAGGGAAGGAAGTCTAGAAGTCCCAGGCAGCTGCCTCTCTTAGACAGAAAAGTTGGGGGTGGTGCAGCCTGAGCTTGGAAGCCTACCTGGACTTGGGAAGGAGAGCTCATGGAGGGAGGGGAGACTCTGCTCAAAGAAACACAAACCAACATGACCTGGAACAGTCATTCCTCCTGAGTGTGGATGAACGGAAAAAGGGTCGCTGGCCTCACACTCTTTAGGTACCTGGACAGAACTTCACCCTGACATTCCTGACCACTGGGAAAGACGCAGCCGGAGGATATGGAGTGGAAGACAGCTGCTTTGTGGGTCGAGGCTTCAGCAGAAAGCTCAAGTCTGCTTCTGACAACACTCGCCTGGGGAAAATAATGCCCTTAAGCCACCAAATTCTTTCCATGAGGTGCTATGGATAAAACTAATGGATGGATAATAGGAATTTACAACTGTGGTAGAGGAAAATTTGCTGTAGCAAGACTGTGGACAGGTGCCATCCTCAGAAAGAGAATGGCAATTCTCTATCCAGAGAGGGAATGGCACGCAAAGGGGAACAGGATAGGTTCCGGAGCCTCACTACCTGAAGATGGCCACCAGTTCTGCCCCTCATCCTGTCACACTGGGGAAATCCACCTCTCAGTGCCTGTGCCGCCTTCTTTGTAAAATGGGGTAGGCAATCTATCACCCACTTGAGTCATGATGTGGATTAGAGAGGTTCACAGTGGTGCCTAGCACTACGGAGTCTATGACTGTGTTATAGAATGTTACTCATCAGCAGAAACGCTGCCATGGACTATGGAAGGGGAACAGCCCAGGTAGGCAGCACTGAATGTTCCGGAGTGCCTCAGTCGTTCAGCACCTCGATGGGCTTTGAACCCAGAGGGACTGAGAACTGAATCCTACTACCGATTCACTTGCAGTACAACCGGCAGTAAGTTACTCCAAGTCTCTGAACTTATTTCCTCATCAGTAAAATGGAGATTATTATACCTGCCTCACAGACAAGTCAGAAGGAGGAAATGAGAGCACTGAGTACACAACATGCAATAGAGCCAAGTTAGTATGTTACATCAGCTCACGCATGCATCCCGCTATCGTCACTGGTTCCAGAGAGGTCAGCGCCTGGTTGCAAAGGTCTTGGGGACCTGTAAAAAAAACCTTATCCTTCTTCAATATCTGGGAGTTGGGGCTATAAAGGATGACAAAAGTCACATCCCTACTACTTCCTATAAGATAACTGAGGCATTTCTCACTCACACAAATGTGTGTAGCTATCACTTCTCGAATCTGAGACGGGAGAGAACTGGGCAGACTGGGAGAGAACTGGAAAGAACTGGAAGAACTTTGAGAACGTCCTCAAAGCAAACTCACAGGCACACTGCCCATTTTCTGTGAGATGGCTAACCACTGCCTCTATGTCAGATCAAACAGGGAAACCAGATCCTGAGACAAAATAGGCAAATACTACACAGACGGAGGGCAGGGGCAAAGCAGCTGCAAGGTTGGCCTCAGGAGGTCAAATCAACAAAACAAACCAAGAAAACACACAGATACCTTTCTGAAAAATGCTGCTACTTCAGCCAGCAGGTAATTTAAATTTGGTTCTATTTTCTATGCTCCAATAGTGCATTCACAGAAGCACATGAATACGTTTTAAGAATGTGGAAATGATGGAAATTGATACTGCTGCAGTAATGTTGCCGTACAGACCCCGACTTTAAAACATTCTCATGTTTCCCTACTCATCATTACCACAGAAATACTACTTGGAAAGTGATTTGAAATCACTGTGCACTTATGATAGGTGAAGCATTCAAGACTCTACCCACAAGAGTCAGAAAGTTGGTTTTTGTTATTTGTTTGTTTTTAAGGTGTTACACTTTGGAAATCATTCAAAACGAATGTTGAAACTCACGTAAAAATGAGACCAAAGAAAATTCCAGAATCAGAAATATTTCTGAAAGATGAATCTGACAAAATTGCTTTACAGTGGTCAACTGGAAGCTGGATTAGAAGACACAAAACCCAATCTAACTTTGCCTGCTTCTATAGCAACCACAAACTCAACCCTAAGTCAAACTCATCTCAGAGATGGATTAGAGAATTGGTATTAAACAGCTGGGGGTGAGGGGCAGCGCAGGCTGATCACTGCACCCTGAGCTCCTCTCCACAGTCCCACACGGTGCGTGAAGACTAGCAGGCTGCAGGGTAATACCGCCAAGAAGGTGCCCTGGGCCATCCCAACAGGACCCATCCAGCTCAATCCACAAGGATCCAAGGCCAAGGAACTGGGCTGCCTTCATCCAATGGGGAGTGGTCAGCACTGGTGGCTTCTAGAACAATCCTCACAGCAGTAACACCCTGCCATGGACAGGAACAAAGAATGGTAATGGCTTGGTTGCCACTGCTCTTTCCCCACCAGGAAAGTGGGTGCACATTAGAGAATGGGTGTGAATTCTGCACCCATGTCAGGGACTTTGTCCGCCCAAGGAAGGCACTGAGGTGGTGGGCTTGGGATAGAGCCACGGACCACCTATGTAAAAAGATAACTGGTTTCTTGCTCAGGAAAGGGGGGAAGATTTGGAGGAGGCATAATCATTCTACCCCTACCTGCCCATTCCGTGGGCATCTTTGCTGTGTCCTAAAAAGCAAACAAAAAGCCGGTGACTTGCCATCCTAAATCCAATTATTATGTAGTATTTTTCAAGTGTCCCTAGTCCCAAGTCTCAGGTGGCAGAAATGAAAGACCCTGCTCCTTTCCAGAAACTTCACAGAACCAGGGCTCCCCCTCGGTGCAGGGAGAAGTGGGATGCACTGCCGCCACCCCTCCTCCACCTGTGCGATCACAGGCTCCCCAGGCTCAGTCGTGCCCCCACCCAATCTCCCAGGGCAGGCGCCTTTCCTTCCTTCATTACCTCACTACCTCCTTCCCTTGACGTCAGCCCCGGGACCCCGCGCGGGCTCGGAGGGCGGGAGGATGGGGATGGGCTTGGGGCCGTCCGTGTCAGGATCCCCGCAGCACCCTGGAGGTGGGGGTGGCTATGAGGTAATGCGCGCCCAATCCCCTGCCGCGTCCCCACCCCCGCCTCGCGCTCGCCGGGGTGTGCGCCACAGTTACTAGGCAACCCTATCGGAGACGCGGGATGCCGGCCAAGTTCACCCAAAGTTGAAGAATAAATTTGGAGGAGAGAAGGTGGAAGGTGGAGCGAGAGACGGGAAAGAAGCTATGGGGACGCGGGGTGGAGACGCTTGGAGGGGAAACACGCTGGGGCTTCCGTCTCCTGCCAACAAGGAGGGGAGCGTGGGCCAGAGCCGTCCCAGCGCTGGGTCCCGCTGCGCCCAAGGCCAAGTCTGCACAGAGGCCAGGGTCCCGCCCCAGCACACAGCCGAGCCTCTGGAAACCAAGTTCACAAAGCGCCATCGCAGGCCCCGATCTCTAGAGGGTGGTGGTGGAGAGAAGACTGTGGTCCAGGCTACACGCCCTCGAAGCAGTCTGGCCGTTGTGGCCAGCAAACCTGGGCGCACAAGGAGGGCTTGGGGAATAAGAAACGAGGAGGGGAGCTAACTCCTGGCGGCTCACCTTTTGTTGTAAAGACCCTGAAAAAAAATAATAATAACTTCTCTGGGAACTCTTGAGCTCCAGCAACAGTCATTACTCCCGTTTACGCACCAAATGAGAGCCAAAGGGGGAACGAGGAGTGGAGCTTTGTGCTTTCATTCCCTTGGCGAGGCCGGGCGGGATGAAGGCGGCCGGTGCGCTCAAGGTTTCCGCAGGCCTGGATGTCCCGAGTCGGAGGTTTCCTCACCCGTTGGTTCGCGCCCTCCCCACAACCCCATTTCTAGAGTCCCAGGCGCGACCCCCGGCGCTTCCTACCTGCTGTAAGGCGTCCGCAGCAGCAGGGCCTGGCTGCCCGTGCAGCTGTCGGTGGGCGTGTGGCAGCCGTAGACTGGAGGCGGCACGGAGTACTGCTGATCACCTGCCCAGAGAAGTGAGGACAAGGGTGAGCGCCCCCACAACTGGGAACCCTGGGGCGGGGTGCCGGGCATGCAAGGAGAGATCCCGAAAAACGGGACGCTCCCGGAGAACCCTCAGGAATTGGTTGAGTGGCGCTTTTCCAAACGTAGTTGGAGATTGAAGAAGGCGAAAAAAAAATTTTTTTTTAAGGAATGAGAGTGAAACTGTGCTAATTATTCCCAAGGTTCCTTTACATGTCTTCCCCAATTTAGCTGGCAGAGGCGTTACATGGAGAGGGGGAGGGTGGCGTGGTGCCAGCGCGCTTACCCAGCGATCCCTGCTGGCCCATTGGGTCCTCGTGCTTGAAAGAGTGGTTGGGGAACTGCGCCGCGTGGTGCGAGGGCGTGTGACCGTAGCTGGGCGTCCCGTCGAAGGTGACCGTGCTGTATCCTGCAGGAGCGGCAGAGAGGGGCACAGGGTCGAAGGGGGCCCTTGGATCGCATAGGGTACCGCCAGACCCGCCCCCCCCCGCCGCCTTTAGATCTCACGCCACCCGTTCCCGCAACTTTCGGTGGGCAGCCGGGTCTCCAAGCCTCAGGACATGACCTCAAGAGGGGTTCCCCCATGGTCTCCCGACCCAAATGCTGGTCACCAGGCCTTTCCCAAAATTATGTTCGCCTAGCTCTTCCTTGGTGTCTGCCTCTTCTGCTCCGAGAGCCTCTCGGCAAGTTAAGTGTAAAAGCTGTCGCCTGCGCGGCGGAGAAAGTTGATTCTCCCACCAAAACAAACACCGCGGCTCTGGCGCAGGGCAGCGCGGGGCGAGCGAAATGAATCTGTTCCGCTGACCCCGCGCTGACTCGGAGCTGTAAATCAGGGGCCCGCGCACCAACTTTCATTAATTACTCCAAGCCAGTGAAACGGCCTGCGTTGTAAATAGAGAGAGTAATTACCGAGTAATGTTATCTGTCTGGGGCCGCACCACCCGACACCACTACGCGCGAGGCCCTTGGCAAAGGATGGAGGGGGCGTCCCTTCGCCCCCTCCCCCACCGCCTCCGACCACCTGGGGCTCACTGCGGTGGTCAACTTCCTTGCTTTACGGAACAGAAAAAAAAAAAGTCTTATACGGTGTTTGAGATTGTGTCTTGTTTCTCAGTTTCCCTGCCTGCCCAGAAACCCAAGACAAGAGCCTCCAAAGGTGAGAAAAGGAAGACGTTTTTTTCGCTGGAGAACATTCGTTCTTGATTATTGTTGTACAATCGTTTTAAACCTCCCCACCCCTTCTTGGTAGCTGTTGCCACCTCTGCGAAAAATGCATCCTCTGGCTAAAAACCAGGTCTGATCCCAAGGAGGCGGAGGGAGGCTCTTTCAACGCGCGGGATTCCCGTAGCTGTGACCAGAGATCCAGCCGAGCCATGGCAAGCGAATACAGCAGGCAGACGCTGACATCCGCTCTCACACCTCCACCACCAGCTCCATGTCCACTGCAGGGTCTCCAAAATCCACAGAACGCCCTCCCCCAGCCCAGGGGGTGAGGTGCAGGGAAAGGCGCCCCTTCCCCCCATTTTTGCATGAGTCTGACCACAGTTCTGCATCGTGCGTGTGTGTGTGTGTGTGTGTGTGTGTGTGTGTACAAACGAGCGAATTGGAGAACAGGGGCCATTAGTTACAAACACCTTCGCAACACACGCAGCCACCCGCCCCAAGAAGAGTGACAGGCCAGAGGGTTTGGGGTGGGAGTGGGAATACTCCATGCGGGAGCGGTCCATATTTAACTGGGCTGTTAGAGGCCAGGGCGTTGAGTCTCACGCATCAGCAGGGAGCCACAGGAGTGTGTCTGACCAAAGAAAGAGGGCCTCCACTTCTGCCCTATTAATAGGCGGAGATAATCTGTGCCCGTGTAGCCATTAGGTTGGGTGCGCAAGCTGGGGCTCCCAGGGAATTCCCTTCTGAGCTCAGAAACCTGGTTGTATTTCAGACTCAAAGATAAGCTGTTTATAAAGGAAAACTGGCTTCCAGCACTTGACATTACCCACAGCGAAAATCGAATTTCTATAATACTCAAAAGAGAGAGAGAGAGAGAGAGAGAGAGAGAGAAACAGAAGTGAGGGGGGAAAGCGTATTCTAGACGAACCCTTCTCCATTCTTGAACCGCTGAGCAGACAAGGACCCAGGGGTACCGCACGGTTTGGAGAGGTCGGCTCCGCAACAGTCCATGCGCAGCGAGCCAGTGAGGGCTGCGGTTCCAGCGGTAGCTCCCGCGCTGGCGGCGTTGGCTCTGCGCCCCAGAATTCAAGCCCAAGGATGCCGGTGCCTACTGTCTCCCCCCGACCCTCGCCCCAAACACGCGGGTCTCGCGAGGTAGGGGCTATGCTGGAACCCTCCCTTGGATTTCCCTAGACAGGTGGTGACGAAAGCGCATGCTGGACAGACAGAGTAAGGGTTCTTTTAATTAGAAGCTTATCAGACCCAGGACTGATTAGAACGCGCTGTCCCCGGGAGGCGTTAGGCCCAGAGCAGAGGGGGCGGGGGCGGAGGCCGGGGAAGGACCAGCTGCCGGTGGGAAGGCGCAGCATGTTCAAAGGTTCCTTGCACAGGCCTTTGGAGCGAGAGGCTCTAGCTGCCAAGGTAGCGCCTTTCCCACGGTTTGTCCTGGCCCTCGAAGGGGGCGCAACCTTGAACGCGCAGAGAGGCGAGGGAGGAGGCCTTCCCCCGCCCGCGCCTGCGGAGGAACCCGGGAAATGGCCTAGGCCTGGCATGGGGTGCGGGGGTGCGAGGGAGGGGAGATGGGGGAAGCAAAAAATGGGATGGATAGCAAACTCAGCTCAGCCAGGAAGACTCTGAGCCATCTGAAATGCAATCCAAAAAAAGAAAATCTGTTCTCCGACCATGCGGCCTGAGGGGGGCGCCTTTGGAACTCTGACGAAGTGGTCTTGCCAACAAACCTGATGATCTCAAGGTTTGGTCTTGCTAGGGCCCTGCCTACCATCGGGCTTAGGGGAGCAGCAGCTGCCTGGGAAGCAACCTTTAGCCCCTTGCAAAACTCTGCCTTTAGTCCTAAATTCTCACCCCACCTGTGTCTTAACAAACCTCACAACTAGTCTGGTGCCTGGCCAGGCAGGCATAGGAAACCCATTTCAATAGTGAGGCCAAGATCCTTGGAAAAGAGTGCAGTCTGGGTGGAAGCCCCTAGCTCTGCCCCAGACGGAGTCCTTCTGCACCCATCTCATACAGCCTCTATTTCCTCATCAAGAAACAAGGAGCTCTGACAGGCTGAGAGCTTTGAGACTGCGAATCACCTTTAACATTCAGTCTCCGGTATCTGGAGATCAGGATACCAGCTCTATTGAAGCAACGTGGTATAGGGAAAATGAACAGGTTTATGAAGCTGTGGTGGGAGGGTGGAGACTAGGAAGTGGCCCACCAGCACTGGCCCCTGTCTGTGCGCCATGCCCAGGCACACTGCCTGAGGCCAGGCATCCAGACACAGCCTCCTTTGCTTCTCCTGGTGTTTGGCCTTCATCAGGGAGACTGCTTCCACTAGCCCCAAACCATGAGACCAGGTCCTGCCTTCTGAGGGAGCTTCAGGAACCTGAGACATAAAAGTCTAATAACGAACATGGACTCTTGAGGCAGAAGGGCCTTCCTTCCCTTTCTGTCCACTCTGGGTTGGGGACACATCCTCTACAGCTGCCAAGGGGGCTCCGCCGACTGGGCCTGCTCAGCCCATTTCTGCCGCGTTGTTGAATGAAAACCCAACTGGGAGTTGGAAAGCGGTGGCTTGCAGATCAGGATCCCAGTCTGGGGCTGGCTCCCCACCTGCTCCCCTTCCGCACCCCCAGGTCCTGTTCTCACCACTGGCTGATCCTATCCACCTGAGAGGTCTAGGAACTGTCCCCACAAGTGTGTCACCTGCTGGCTGCGAACCCTCAGCTCTGCTCCGAAGGCAAATGGACAGAACCTGAGCACCAAACCTGCTTGCTGACAGAAGAGTGGCTACGCCACAAGTGATGGAGCCCCGATTTCACAGCTCCCTGTTGAATTTGGGTGCACTCAAAACAGGGATGATGGTGCAGCAGAATATGGTGTCCCAGGGGTTTGGACATGAAGCTTCTCAGGTCTTTTCCAACACACAAACGTGTGCACACAACGGGTCACACACCTTCGCTTCTGCGATGTGTTTCTAACCCTAGGGGTGGTAAGCCAAGCTGCTGTGTCCCCGGTGGGGTAACCCATGCTACGGGGACTTCTATATTCCCCCAATTCTTTCAGGGCTGACCCAACCTCCATGCTGCCCATCCACGCTCTCCTTGGACCAGAGACGGTAACTGGAGATTGAGCCAAACGTAACACCAGCCCACGGAACAGGAATCTCGGATCCAGTAAGCGCACACATTAATTTCACCTTCTGAGAGATATATAGAGGAGAGGACCCTGGGTTTCCCTCACATTCCATGGCAGACAGATTGTTCTGGATGAAAAGGACGGTTTTGGTTTCAGTGGAGCTTCTGATGGACCAGGTGCTGCTGGTGGCCTTGAAGGCCCTGGTTTAGAAGACACAGTTGAGAACAGACAGCCAAGCTCTTCTCCGTGCCTCCGGAGTCTGATACCTTCCAGGACACAATGTGAACTCTGCCCCTGCCATCCCCACTCATTCGGGAAACATTGAAGCCTCTGCATGATTTGCTCCAGGAAAATACATCTGCCATGGGGTTTCCTGCATCAACCCGAACCGGCTTAGGTTCTCCACAGTAGAGGAGTGCAAAGAGGGAATGAATTAACGAAGGGGACCAGATCACACAGGGTGGGTCTGCGACGGTCGCGAGCGGGAGTGTGCCCATAAACCTGCCCGGCTCTCACCCCCTGGGTCTTGGAAAACTCCCCCTGGCAGAGCCTCTCGTTTACAATAAAGAAAACCTACACTCCCTTTACACCAGGGTCCCACACAGCTGGAGTCGGATAAAACGGGTTTTCCTCTGTTGCTAGATGTCTGCGAAACAGCCATCCTAGGAGCTCTCCACGGCTCGGTAAAGCCACCTAGACACTCTGCCCTGAGGGGCCCACGAGGGGCCAGCGTGTGCTGACACCATCGGCATGGCCGGGGAGCTCTAGGGCCTTTGGGAGCTCTAGGGCCTTTGGGCCTTGGTGCTGGCCTTTGGACAGCACCAGATGCTCCATTTAGTTTTGGTCCCGCTCCGACCTCGCGCTGTCCACACGTCTAAAATGTGCCCATGCTTTGGCATCAACCGGGTGGTGCCTCAAAGCACCAAAACCTTGCCCGGAGGCAAAGCTGCACAGACGGCACCGGTTCCCTTTCCACTCCGTCGGCACGCGCGGGCCCACAGTCTCGGGTTGCGAGGGGTCCGCGGCGACCTCCCGGCTCCCGCGAACAGAAGGGTTGGCTCCCGGCTCTGCGGAGCGGCAGAGGATGCCGCAAGCCTCTCCCCGGCCGTTGCTTCCTCTATCCCCCGACAGTACCTCCGGGGAGGCAGCCGTGCGAGAGCTGGGATCCGGGGAAGAGGAGGAGAGAGGTCGCGCGTGTCGCCAGCGCCCCGCGAGCAGGGGGGCGCTTCCCCAGCCTACTCACCCTGGTTACGAATAGCGGGCTGGCTCTCGAGGCAGCTGGGCAGGTAGGGCGCATTGGGGAACATCCTGGCCTGGCCCGAGGAGGCCTGGCTGGGCGGAGGAGGACCGAAGGGTCCGTAGCGGCAGGCTCCAGCGGTGCCGGTGAACTGGCCCGAGAAGTGGACGGTGAAGGCGCTCAGGCACTGCTCCTCGTGCGGCTCCGCGCCGCCCCAGCTCGGCTCCTGTTTGATGAAGGAGTGAGGTGGCGGCGGCGGCGGCGGGGGTGGCGGCGGAGCCGGCGGCGGCGCGGGGCCGCCCAGCGAACCGTAAGCCGAAGCGCCCGGGGGCGCAAAGTCCAGCACGGGCGCCCACTGCGCCGCGCCGCTCACGGGCAGGGCGCAGCCGCCGCCGCCGCCCAGCGAGGGCACGGCGGGCAGCAGCGCGTTCAGGTCCCGCACGTCGGAGCCCATCGGCGGCAGCTCAGCCCCGGCCGGCCCGCGGCTTCTCCGGCCCTGCGGATGTTCGGAGCTAGCTTCTGCAGCTCCGAACTTGAGCCAAACGCCGCTCGGGCCCCGGACTCCCGGCTGTTCGGACTCCGCCAAGCAGACAGCGTGCTGAGACGCGGGCTCCGGAGCACACGTGGAAGCCGGCTCCGGCGGCGGGAGGAAGTCCAGGTTCGTGGCGAGGCGGCGGCGGCGGCGGGGCCCGGCTGGACCCCGGGCAGCGGTCCCGACACTGGGTGGCTGGGTAGGTGGGTGAGTGGGTGGGTGCGTGAGTGGGAGGGAGGGCGGGAAGGGGGGGAGCCGACAGACGGTCGGGTTGTGGAGAGCCCCCGGGTGTGGGCGCTGCCTTGAACTCCTTACCCCAGCTGCCTGGCTGCCCCCTGCTTCCCAAAGCTCAAATAAGAGGGGCCGGCGGCGGCGGGGGAGGAGGAGGAGCCAGGAGGCTCGGCAGCTCCATTCACCGCCAGCCCTAGTCGGGCCTGGCGGCGCGTACTGCTGCCGGGGGCGCCCTGGCGGAGGGTGGGGGTGGGGGGCGGGCCCGAGGGGGCGTCCGTCCCCGAGACCCCCTCCTCTCCCACCCGCCACGCGCGCTCTTAGCCGGCCTTTGCGTCGCAGCCCTCCCCCCACTTCCCCATCTTGGCCTTCGGGAAGAGTGTGGGCGCCTCACCGCCCCGGGGCGAGTCCCTCCAGGTGAGCAGTGCGTCCCCCTCAGTTTCCGGACGCGTCGGGGAGTCAGATGGGGGGTTGTTCAAAGAGTGCAGAGGGCGGGTTGGAGGGAGGGGCAGGTGGGCTCCCAGAGGGCGGGAACTTTGAGGGAAACGCCGAACGAGGCGGATTCCCTCAGACTGCGCGCCCGGCGACTTGGCTCTTGCTTTTCCAGCCTTCGGGCCCTAACGGTGTCCGTCACCTTGGGGTCACTGTGGTGGAGAGGGGTGGAGGGGGCGGCCCCTGGAGGGGTTCTGGGGCTGAGGACCCAAGTGCCCCAGCTGGGCATCAGTTCTGCTATGTGGGGGCGTGTTCGCTGCTCCGGGAGTTGGTTACTTGGCGAGGCTGGAGTCTGGAGGGCGGTTGCCGCCTACCTCTAGTCGCTGTCAGCGACCTGTAGATCTTCTTTCTCGTGAGGAGTTCTGCTAAACTGGGAAATGGAAGCTAGATTTGCGAGGAAGGGGAGTGGGGAGAGTTTGGAAGCGTTGCTGGAGGAGCGAGGTTGGCTCCTTGAGAGCACCAGGGCCAGCGCGGTGATAGAAAACTCAGAAGTGGGGCAGGGAGAGCAGTCCCGGGCTCTGGGTCCCAGGCAGCGTTCACGCCGTGGCGGGTTGGGGAGAGGCTGTAAGTTGACTTAGCCAAATCAGACTCTTCGGTCCACCTAGTCACTCTTGGAGAGCCCCGCACCCTAAAGAAGGTGTTTGTGGGTTAGTTTTTGTTCTGTTACTTCTTCTCCAGGACAAGCTTCCATCGGGCAAGGATCAGGGCCGGGAGCCCGAAGTGCGGGGAGCGTTTCAGGGGGGCGCGTGGGAACTCCCGGGAGCGCCCGGAGGCAGCGGCGATGGCGCAGCCTGGGACTGCCAGGCGCACGGAGCAGGAAGCGGCCGGCTGCAGGGAGGCCCCGCACACCAGGCCAGGGCGGGGACCCACCACTCTCCAGCCCAAACTGAGCGGCCGGTAGTTGCAGTTGGGCCAAGAAGCGCAGTGCTTCAGTAGCCTTGATCTATTCCAGCTTTGATTGCTTTGAGTTGAACTTGCATTGTGTGAATGCAGTCACGGTCAGTTCCACCTGTGGACCCCAAGCGGATGCGTGCTAAGACACACTACTGCGCACAGTTCCCTTCTGTTGGGGTCGTGTGTGCGTGGAGAAGGCGCGGGAGGCGCAGTGGGTAGGGGTCGAGTGCGTGAGTTCGTTCCTCACGAACACTTCCATGTATTGCATTTCCGTTGGACTTCATCTCTACTCTGCCGCTTTTAAACAATGAAAATGCAAAATAAAAGACTCCAGGGGACGGCTACTTCTTCCCGCTACTCTTTCCTCCCACTCTTCTAAACCGTCCCCCATCTCTAAACCTGTGCAGGGCTGCGCAGAAGACACATGTTTCATCTTTGTGGCGGAGAAAGGCCTCAGGAGACCAAACTCCCCGCCGCCGAGTTGCCCCTACAAGGCCGGCAACTTCTTTTCCTCAGTCTCCTCCGCATTTTGTGTGTCTACCTTGAAGTCGTTTACCTTACCTTTAGGATTCACTCAACTAACGGAAGGGGAACTCCTTAGGAGACACCAGAGTTCCATTCCAAACGAAAACACCGTGAAGCTCTCTTGTACCCTAGCGTGCCAGTGTTCTAGAGGGCGGGTTATCTGGAGGGAGATGGGTTTTAATGAACGGTTATTTTTAGTGTTAAATCCGAGGTAGTGTGCTTGTGTAGTTACTGTTTTAAATTATCGTTCTGCCCAAACGTGGAGTGGAGCGGGGTTGCAGAGGTGGCTGGGTTGGGGGGACAGAAACCCAGCAAATTTCGCCGTCTGCTGCTCCACCGCTTTTCTCAGAATCTTTGGTGGGGGCGGCAGAAGAGCAATGGTGCAACCCCTTTCATTCAGCCTTGAGGTTCCTCCAGCCCTGGGTGCTGCGTGTCAAGAACCGCACGCAGTCAGCGGGGTGGTGGGGCGCATGTTCAAGACCCGCCTGGGTTCCTAGGACGCTCCTCATCATCCAATGCCAAGCGCGGCAACTCCGGGTTGGGTTTCGAGCTTCCTCTCCCTTCCCTGTATAACAGGCTCACGCCCGTTCGTTCGTTCGGTCAAGCTGGCCTCAGCGTCCTAAGCTGGGCGTTGGGACAGACACCCTGGAGGCCTAGAAAGTCGCATCTTATGCCTGCCACCGCAGACGGGCTCGTTCCCACGCTTCCTTCAATAGGAGGCCGCCAGTGGTCCTGGTAGAAGGCAGAGAACTGAATGCTTCCTTGCTTTATCACCTCCAGCGCGAGGATGCGCGACCAAAAGGGACCCGGGCCTGAATGGCACAACTCGTTTTTCAGAAAAGGACCCGGGGATCGAGGAAGGAAAGGCGGGTGCTAGAGCCCAGCGGTGAAGAGTAAGAATTGGCGTGAAATCTCAGCTCCATCAGGCAGCCGGGCTCTGTGACCCAGGATGAGTTCTGTGGCCTCTCTGAGCCTCAGTTTCCTTCCTGGCCAAGCGCCTACCTCAAGAGGTCGGGAGGGGAATGTCAGCCGAAGCCCTGAACAAACTTTGCAGCTTGTACTGCTCTTGTTGCTCAAGAACGCTGAACTAGTTGGTGGCCGAGCCAAGCCGGAATTCGCGCGCTCCAAGTCCATTTCGTCCAGAGGAGCCTTGAACCAGCACCCCTCTGCCTCTCTAGAGATGGAGAGGGAAAGAGGGACACCAGCTGGCTTTACTACCTTTATAGACTCTCCCACAATCCAGCAGGGAAGGTGCGTGACTGCGCGACTAAGGGAACAACAAAAACTGCGGCCGGGTAGCAACAGGCAGTAAGCATTTCTGAACCCTTGCTTCAGCCTGGTGCTGTCAGCTCCTTCCGACGGAGGAAGGAGCCACAGCTCGGGCCCCAGGGACCTGAGCGCACGCCCCGGCTGCGCTTCAGGCTTCACCCGGCGGCAGGCAACAACTGAATAAACACGCCGAAGTTCTGAAGGTTCCCTCGGCCGCAGTCGTCTAGGGAGGGTGGCTCGACCCCTTCTACCGCCCAAACGAGCACTGAATTGGCGCCTCTCCCCCAGGGACGCGCGCCCTAACGCTCAGCAAGATCGCGGCTCCTCCCTTCCCCACCGACCCCAATCCTGCCATCTGCCCCCCTCCGCCCTGCCCTCGGGACTGCTGCGTAGGCTCAGAATAGTTGCCTAAGCCAGAGCAGGAGGTAGAAATTTGTTTCATTTATTTGAATAGTAATAATAATAAGCAAAAGAGGGAAGGGACTTTTGTCATCGTCCACTCCCAGGTTTCTTTTGCTCATTCGAAAATTAGCTCCATCTTTTTGACGAATCTCACCTAGAAGCAAGCTGTCCTGGTTCCAAACCGTTGAGTACTGACTGCCCGGTACGTGGTGCAAAAATTTCCCGGGTGCAAAAATTTCCCGGGTCTCCCAGCTCGCAGTACCTGGAGCTTACCGGGGGTTACTGGTCTGTTCCAGTGCCAACCTGAGATGGTCCCTGAGAGTCCCCAGCGACAGGATTCCGCAGCACTGCTTCTATTATGATATCGTAAATCTTTTTAAATTCTGGAACTAATTATATAGAGGATATGTCTCAATTTGTTCTGCATTAATGCCACAGTGGGGATGGCGGCCAGGCCGTGGCCAGAGCAGATACGGAGGCCCATGAAATTGATGAACTGAGAGACTTGCTCCCAGTCCTGAGCGCACCATCTGGAATTCCAGTCTGAGGTTACAATTAGAACTCCTGACCCCAGATTCAACTTTGCAAACAACAGGGGAAAAACGGGAGTGGTGGTGGTGGTGGTGGGGGAACCAGAGAGAGGGAAAAAGTTATTTTGCACCTGTAAAATAAAAAAAAAATTCCCACAAAATCTTAGCATCTTTCCCCCTTAGAAAATTCTTTCCAACTATTTTTGTTTTTTAATCTTTGAAAGTTAATGGAATATGTTTTATATACTGGCATTTATCTCATCCCCTCTACCTCTCATAAAAGCGTTCAGCTTGATAACTGCCTGCTCTTTCTCAGTGTTGGATTTAATTAATAGGACTGAAATCTTTCACAGTGAATTCATGGGCTAAATATTCTGTCATCTTCATAATTCCGCTCTCTGAGGAAAAAAAAAAGTCCTCTTTACAGAAATCTACCTGGTTCAAGAATCTCACCCTCCCACAACACACACACACACACACACACACACACACACAGCATTTTTTTTCACTGCAATTTTAGCTATAATCGAAATGTTGTTCGCATTGTAATTTTGTGAGCCAATTTCTTCCTTCTTTCTTTAGTAACACTCTGCTTTATTTTTTTCTCGCTTTGACCCCCTGGAGAAATCGAAGAGCCAGGCAGTACTGGGGAATCTGTTAAATTTATTAGCATAAATGCTTAGACAAAATGAGGTATAAATCACTCAGATGTATTAAGCCATAAAGTATCCCAATGAAGTCAGTTCCTTGCCCGCATCCTGGTGTATAAATGTTCATATAAAACAAGGTATCAGTATTATCCTTCGGACTGAATATATGTTGTAAAAATATTCCAGTGTTGAGTTAGGAAGATGTGAGAAAGCAACAAGGCAGAAAGGGTGGGGGTGGTGATGTTCTTGGGAGTAGCCTGTTGACATAACCACGGTTCAAAACGACAGAAAACGAGAAAAATCCCGACAGTTCGCATTTGAAGTCTCTTATAGGACTTTTTTTTTTGGGGGGGGGGAGGATAATGATAGCGGCTATATTTGATGGGGAGCAAAAGACGAAAGAAAAAAAGATTAGCAGAAGGCTGAAGGTGTTGCTTTGTGTAGAATGCATTTGTCTTTTCCAAAGATCAATGTAACTTCAGAAAAATCAAACTAGAAGAGACACTGACTCACCATGTAGATAACAGATAGGCCGTTCATGAAGAGCCACCTGGGCCCCCTGTCTGGGAACCGGGATGTGCAGCTGGCCAGTGGGAGACCGATTCACGTTAACTGGCAGGGGATGGGAGGAGAGAGCTGGGGGAGTGAGGAAGAGGCTTAACAAAATTCCAGCATAAGTTTACCAAGACAGAAATCAGACAAAACATTGAAAGAACAAGCACTCCTAATCCTTATGGTCGTGACACTCAGTGAGGCTTAGGAAATCAGCAGGTGTGTGCCTTTTAGAATGTTTGTCCTCATTTATATGATTGAATCCACTTATATATGATTCTGAGATGAAGTTGTCACAAGAAAAAAGGGAATAGCCTTCTCTGAGCCTCACCCCACCTCCAGGACAGACCTGCTCATGATTTCAGTACCACTCATTCACCTGATGTGCAGCACTCCTGTTGTGGCCCTTCCTAGGTGCCAGGCACTGCAGCAGTAGCAGCGGCTGCAGCAGTAACATGCCAGGCTCTGCCCTGCTTGCAAGGAGGTGACATTCTTGCAGAATGACTTAGACACAGCTTCACAGAAACAGATTTGATCCCTTCAGAGAGTACCCACAGCTCTAATGGAGCCAAGGGTGTTGCCAGACCACTGACTGGCTGGCTGGCTGGCTGAGCTGGGGAAGGGCAGGTGGCCCTCCCTTCTTTGCACCTTCTACCCCAACTGCCCTGTTTCAGTCCATTGAATATGCTGCCCAACTGTTTAGGGGCAGCAAGGGTTTGAAGGGCTTGGAATGCTTGGTGTGCCGAATTTTCTGTCTCCAAGACTGGTTTATACAGAATCCCCCTGGCAGCTGTTTACGTAGCACTAAGATCATTGCTACAGGGAGACTCTGAAAGGAAACCGATGGATGAAAAATACAATTTGTTCCACTTAAAGGAAGCAATCAAAACCAATACCCATAACACCTATTCCTGTGAGAATAGCTTAGGTAAAGCAACCACTCAACACGTGATGACTATAGGCAACAGTTCTGTGTTTTTGCCATGCTCATAGTTGACTGATAGCTTCTAGATACAGCATTGCTACTAAAGATTTTTCAGAAGGTCTGTGGAAAAGGTATATTATGCAATAACATTGCCTAGTTTTTTTTTTTTAATTGTACCAAAAGAAATTTTACCTTTAACTTCATTTTCCGTAAACTTTAAAAGGTACTTACCAGGGCCATGAAGTAATCATCTTTGTTCTTGTTGAATCAATGGGAACGGCAGGAAAAGAAGTGTTTGCCCACCAAGCTGATCTTAAATGGGTCTGATGCCCTGTTAAAGGAAACTGAAGTCATTTCACCCTATACCCAGACCCTAAGACGGGAAATACGTAACTTTTGCTTGAAACTCAGGTTTAGATTCTTTCTTTTCAGTACAGAAAGCTATAGGTTAGCATGGGTTTGAGAAACTTAAGGTTCCTTTTTTTTTAAGCAGTTGCATCTTAATACAGTGAGCCTGGTCCAGAATAAAGAATCTCAGGTATACATATAAAAACACTCACTTTCAGGACCTGCCTCTCTGCCCAGGACCTAGGAGAAATAAAGCTCTCAGTTTTTTATTGCCTTCATTTTTAAAATGAGTAGAATGCTAAAAAAAAAAAAAAATAGAGAAAGAAAGCATTTGAAAGTGATTTGTAAACCTGTGCAGTGCTAGGCAATGCTGAGTCCCATCAGGCCCCTGCGACATGTGAGCCTGTGGAAGAAAAAATACCTACCGAGAGCCTGGGGCACAGGGCTTGCTCACACAGCTGCTCACTGCTAAGGAGGCGTAATACCTTTCTTGTGGGGAGGAGACTGTATATGCAAACTTTGAGAACGATATTTAAGAGAGAGTCTGTGCTGTGGTTACTGTGCTCTGGCCAAATTCGTGGGCCTGGAGCCAAGCCTTAGGGTTTAAAAACCTAAGGCTTCTTACAGTGGAAGGGCAAAATCTGATGAAGTGCAGAGTTGGAGATCAAGATGGCTAAGGCTTAAGTTCTCCTCTGCTGTGTACCTTCTGTAAGACTTTGGGTGACTTATTCCTTCTGAGCCTTAACGTTCATGTCTGTGAAATGGAGCTATGATACCATGACCCAACTGAGCTGCTCTGAGGATGAATGAAACAACAGAGAATACGTGCTTACATGGTATGTGACATGTGTTAGTAAGTCCATAACTGGTGGTTATGAAGCTTCCATTTGGTCTAATCAAGGGCAGCCTTAACTCTAACTTCAAAAAAAAAAAAAACCAAAAAAAAAAAAAAACCACATCAGGCATCAGGGACTAGTGTTGTGGCATAGTACCTTAAGCCACCGCTTAGGACAACCTTGTTCCACATCAGAGTGGTTGACTACACACCATTCACTTCTGATCCAGTTTCCTAGGAAGCAGCAAATGATGGCTCAAGTACTTGGGCTCCTTCCACACACATGGAAGATCCAGATGGAGTGTCTGGCTCCCAACGTGTGCTCTGGTCTGCTGCAGGTATTGGGAAAGTTGACCAGCAGATAAAAGATCTCTCTTTTTCTCTTTCTTTCTGGCTCTCTTTGTCTCACTTTACTATTTTGCCTTTAAATCTAAGAAACAAGAAAAAGTGAAAAGCAGATGAGACCTAAAGAGTTGGAATTATAACTCAATGCTAATCATTCACAACCATGAATTTCCTTCTTCTTTTAAATTCACCTGTATCACACTGAAATCTCATTCTTGCATGTATGAAGCTATTTGTTTTCTGCAACAGGTGCACTGCCAATACCATTACAGGCCAAAACAAACATACAAAAACAAAAACAGAAATAGTCTGGATGCTCAAGATCTAGGTGGTGCGACTTGCCTTCTCGGGCCATTAAAATGTTCCGATTCTGCTGAGAAGGTCTGTGTGTAGTGTCTGGAAAGGTTGGAGATGTCATCAGGACAGAAAAGGGACAGTCCCTAATCTCAGTTTTGAAAAATTCAGGGTTATTTGCAAGGATATGTGAAATCAATATTCATTTACATGGAATTGCTTAAAGTCTTGAGATATTTTGTAAATCTGCTTTGATACATGTGCTATTATTTTGTGAACTCTTCCTTTTGGGATGGCAGAAATAAATAGTCCTTAAGTTAAAAAAAAATCTATTTGTTTTCTGAATTTTTCTGCCAAATATCCAGAAGGTATCATTTGGGTAATCTCATGTTTTTCACAATAAGCAGGAAATTGTTTTCAGCCAATGAAGAGAAAAAGCGGTTTGATCCTCTTCCTGGAGTTACCACATAGCACTTATAAATAGCTCGGTAAACAAGCTTGAACATAGTATCAGCTTGCTGTTCAAGATATTACAAAAGTTTATGAGAAGCTGCTTAGGAAAAACAAGATAGAGTCATTAGAAATCTGATACTAGTCAATAGTGCATTCATTCCAAGCCCCCATAAATCACAAACAAATGAAACTTCCATTGTGATCACTGTTCCAGATCTAAAGAGCACCCCCTACCCTCTGCAGAAATTAAAGACATTTCAGAAGGCTTCATAACTTTTCCTCTCCCAATACAGAGGCTAATTATAACATTTCCCAAGAGATAATAAATAGTAAATTCAAATCAGGGCATGTGACACAAGATAAATACATGTTACCTGTTATGTATTTGTTTTTATCTAGAGTGACACTACATTTTGATTTGCCCAGGGCAATCTCAGTTTATTTTCCCAAACTTTCTTAGTTGTTCTTGTACTCTGAAAAGTTTCCTGGCTTTGATAAGAATTCTACCTGCTTAAAACGTTTATGAATCTGTTGTTTAAACTATACATGAAAAAGACATTTGGAGCAAGAGCTGTGGCACAGAGGGTTAAGCCATCACCTGGAATACCTTATTTCAGATAGGAAAGCTTGGAATGGCCTCTACTCTACTTCCAGCTTCTGAAAATGGGTATCCTGGCAGGTCCGTGATGGCTCATACATTGGTCCATGCAGTCAGTGCAATGGGTATCCTGGCAGGTCCATGATAGCTCATACTATTGGTCCATGCAGTCAGTGTGATGGGTATCCTGGCATGTCCATGATGGCTCATACATTGGTCCATGCAGTCAGTGCGATGGGTATCCTGGCAGGTCCATGATGGCTCATACTATTGGTCCGTGCAGTCAGTGCGATGGGTATCCTGGCAGGTCCATGATGGCTCATACTATTGGTCCGTGCAGTCAGTGCGAGGAAGACCCAGATGGAGTTACTAGATTCTGGCTTCTGCCTGGCCTAACCTTAGGTATCCTAGGTGCTTGGAAAGTGAACCAGCAGATGAAAGAGCTGTCTCTCCTTCTATTACTCTATATTCCAAATACATAAAAGAAATAAACTTTTATACATTTAAGAAGATCTAAGAAGATTTAAGAAACCCATTCGGGAAAGCCATGAGTTCAGTGGGTTAGTAAGAAGAAAAGATTGAATTAATATTAGGAGCCAAAGGATGAGGATAGTGACTGTAACTGGGCATGACATTTAGTTCTGAGCTTCCTGCCAGCCAAATAAAAAGGGGAAAATAACACTAGCCCCTGTCACTCACTCATGTGGCAAGAACAAACAGGTTTTCAAAAAGGATAAAGTTCAAAGCTGAGAGGCTCAGACAGAACAGTGGACAGCATATCCAAGTGCACATGGAAGAAATGGCGGTCCATCAGAGCCTGCAGAGGATACCTGGTACTACAACAGAGGATGGAGGACAGAAGAACAATCGATCATCTGCCCCAGCCATGTGTTGGCAGTGAAGATCTGGGCAAATGGAGACTCTAAGGTGGACCGTGTGAGCCAGTGGATTCTGGAGAGATTTCATCGTGCTTGGGATGGCAAGACTGGCAGCAATTCAGAACTGTTGCACTGTCGAAACCATTTCAGCAGGACCCACAGAACATGCCCCACTTCGGGGACCCTGGGATGGGGTGAGAGGTTGGGTGGAGCTTCCCCCTTTATCTTCCTCCTTATCGCAGATACACATACAAAAAATGTGGAAACCATGGTCTTACCCCCTCCCCAGACACATACACAAAATGGACAAAGTTTTCTTCTAGTAAAAACTCTGAGGGGAACCAAGTGCTTCTAAGTTGAAGGCCTTTCAATAAGGATCATCAGACAATGTTTGGTCACTGGCGGTTTCTCATTTCTGCTCAGTGACCACTGTAGTTCTGTAAACTCAGAGAGAGACAGTTTTACCATTTTTATTGTTTTCTGAGGAGCCTGCCTGATTATAATTAGCCTGGTTTGCTAATTTTCAGATATATATCTTCGGTCCCAAGGATAATGCAGAGTTGGGTCAGGAGTGTGGACTTAAGCCAGATGTTCAAATATGGGATACAAGTATCCCAAGCAGTGGTTTAACCTGCTGCTCCAGAGGCCCACCTAAGTAGGTTTTTTTTTTTTAAAGATTTATTTATTTAGATGTACAGAGATGAGAGGAAGAGAGGAAGATCTTCCGTCCGATGTTTCACTCCCCAAGTGAGCACAACGGCTGGTACTGTGCCAGTCCGAAGCCAGGAGCCAGGAACTTCCTCCAGGTCTCCCATGTGGGTGCAGGGTCCCAAGTCTTTGGGCTGTCCTTGACTGCTTTCCCAGGCCACAAGTGGGGAGCTGGATGGGAAGCAGGGCTGCTGGGATTAGAACCAGCACCTATATGGGATCCCAGCGTGTTCAAGGTGAGGACTTTAGCAGCTAGGCCACGCTGCCCGGTCCCTAAGGTTTTTAAATGCATCTTCTATTCCTTAAATCATCAGATGACTTTTATTGTGAACCAAAATACTACTCAGAACGTGACCATTGCTCTCTGAGTCTGAAGGATCTGGGCAGAGTTCTAGGGCACTGATTCTTAATGAATGTGATTTGCTTCCTAGGGCACATCTTGTATTAACTTTGGGAATGGTACGTAACTGGGAGCTGGTGGACAGAGACTGGGCATGCTGCTAAACATCCTAGAATGTACAGGGTCCCCCAGAGCAAAGGATTATCCAATCTCACTTGTCAGTAGTGCTGACATGGAGAAACCCTGGCCTAGGGGAGCGTTAGAAGAAGGGATGGAGACATCATTTCTAGCTGACATAAGAAGAAAAGGGGGAAGGAGACTCAATGCTAGACTCCCCTGCCCCAGACCAGAGGACCTGGAGGATGTCTCGCCCCAGGTTCAGGTTGGGAAAAGAAATAGGGAGGTGATGAAAGGCGAGGCCTGTTGTGGGGGAGGGAAAAGAGTGGGGAGAGGGGGAAGTTCCACAAAAGGAGTTGTGGAAAAACTAGTTTGACCTTTCCCCCTCCCCCCAAAAAAGAGCGAGCATCCATGTGGAGCAAAGCCACAGAGTCTGTGCAAATTTAGGGCAAAGGGCTTCAGTTCTGAAGTTCTGCTCCAAGACCCCTAAATACTGTTCATATTCTTTAAAACCGCACAAATCAAGGGCCACATAAACTTTTATGTTCACAGAGACCATCTTTCGAATCCCAGCTCACAGTGTATATATGGATATGCACGTATTGTGCTTCTTCTCCCCCACATCATCGTTTTATATCACTTATATAATAGGGAATCCTTGAAAATCCGTTTTATATCACATTCCCTTTAAAAATGGATGCCTACTTAAAAATACAAGCTCTCAGCACACACACAAAAAAAATCTGAACCAGTGCTGCAATTAATTCAACATTGTAGGACTCTCCATTAAGAAATATGATTCTGACCCAGTTCTCTGTGTCACGCTGCATATTCTGTTGAATCATGGAATGCTTTGTGAGAAAGAACTGCAAAACCGGGTCCCTCGATATTAGCCATCTCACTGCTCAAAGTTCAGCCAGGAGTGGGACAAAACCCTTGTCACCCTGTCGACATGTTTACTTCTGGCATTGGAGAAGATTGCGGTTGCCCAATGCAGCCCCCCAGTCCACTCACTTGCCTGTAGAAATGTATTTTATACTTCCCTTTGATGATTTACAAATAAATTAGCACGATCCACTAAGGTCTGCCAGCATGTATGCGTTCCTGGGGAAATCTGAGATGTTGAAAAATGATTGCAATTTATCACACCGTGTTTCTTTCTTCTTAAAAACCAAATAAATATCATCAGCTAGTTTTTACACCTGACATGTTTATTGCAGTATTCCCACTGAGCACTTCCCATCGTCATGTGTTCTCACACATTGTTTTCACAAATCGTGTTGTGAAAGAAGTTGAAGGCAATCCAGGCCAGAAACCAAGATGTTATCTTTTGGAAAGGATGAGTCCGCTCTAATGGAAAAGGATAATCCATTCAGAGGCTTGTAAAGCCAGTGTAGTCCAGTGGGTATGATAAATCCACAGGATCTGAATCCAGGGTTTCACACTGGGACCTTGAAGTCAGCATGAACAATCCAGTCTGGTTCCAAATAGTGTATCATTACTGTTAGTGCATAAACATGAACATCTGTTGCATCAAGTTTGCCCTGTTTCCTTAAAGGCGACTGGATTCACTGAACACAGTTCTAACTGCGTAAGTAGGAAATGGTTCTGGGAGGGGTGTGTGCTGCCAAGCTGTTCCTCAATCATCCCTACTTTTGAAAGCCAGGTTTTCTTACAAAAACAACTCACCTGCGTCTTTCAGGCGGGTTCCTCACACAGTGAGCCTCAGAGAGACCACAGTTGCCTTCTGAGCTCCATCAGTGCAGTCAGGATTTCTCTGCAGCCATTCAGAGAGACTAAAAGGCAGTTTCTTTTAAGTGTTACACGGGATCTCTGGTGGGTTTGTAAACAATTAGATCATCACATAATTATTACAATTAGGATAGCACCATTGCACGTCTTGACTAGGACCCAACACACCCAGACACCTAATATGCTGACCTCATTCTTGTGCTTGTATTAGTCAATGATGCCTTGTAAAGGGTTAGCAACCAGGATGCCAGAAGGGGGAGCTCTTCTGGTTTGGAACTGAGATGAAGTGTTTGCCTTTAGGAAATCAGAAGCACTAGTCCTTTACAGCTGCCTCAGCGCCTTCGAAGGAAGAGAACCAGAAAGCCACGGAGAGGTCGTTAATCCTCTCTACGCTCTATTTTTGCTGACTGTTTGATGCTGATGGAATCCCGACAGTGTTTTGGACAGGGGGATAGAGTGTTGCATATATGAACACACCACAGACATCCACCAAAATATCACATTTCAAGATACAGAGCTAAGTAGGAGGGGGAAAAAAAAAAGGAATTTCTCTCAATTGCACTCCCGAAAGACCCAAGAAGCATTTCAAATGTGTCCAGTAAGGTATTAAAAATATTCATCTCTGAGAGGACTCACTCCCTTGGTTATTTTAATGTATTTTTGTCTACATATGAGAGAAGTTTTTCTAAACCACTGTCTTGGCTGCCTTTGAAAGGTCTCTAGAACAAAAGTACTCTGGGTGACCCCAGGATTACTGGGCAACTGCAAGCAAGTATGTGGATGAGGCTGAAAGAGATAAAAACAGATGAAGCACTTTTTGATGTCAGACCTAAAATATTGTATAATTAAAACAGAATAAACTGCTGAAGTTTAGAAACAAAGCAATAATTCTATCAGGAAAATTAGCACGCTTATTTAAGAGAATGTTAAGTAAGGGTTGTTGGTGGTGATTTTTTTTTTTAAACATACTATAAAACCAGTCGTATGCTGCCCAGATGGCTCTGTGGGGGTGACTTATTCATGTAATTAGAATTTGCTCTCCTCCTTCTCTGTTCTCCCTTCTTCCTCCTCTGTCCTCCCTTCTTCCTCCTCCCTCTCTTCTTCACATAATAAGTTATTATTATTAGCTATCATTTATTGAGTACCTAGGCTGTCTCATCCATTCATTCTACTTTCCACTGCAACTGCTTTTCTCAGTAACCATTAGATATTGTCATCACCATTTCTTAAACAAGAAAATAAATGCTGGGCAGTCTGGGTTGGCCACCATTAGCCATGTAGAATATGCTGTAGCCAGAACAGCAGTCATTAGTTCAGATGGTGCAGCATCAGAGTTTTGGATGAGGATGGAGTGGTGGCTACTAAATGTTAGGGATCTCTTGGGCCCCCATCATAGGCATAATTTGCTCCTAGAATTGAATCTGCTATATTGCCCAGTCATGTCAAGCTCATAGCTTTGCTATAGAATCGGTTTCCTTGAAACCAAGTTAATCAACATCTAACTCTCCCATTTCCTATTTGTATCAAATTCTATCATACCTGCTTCCTACCATGCTGTGTTCTGTCCCTAAAATTGATTTTTTTTTTGGTTAATTGTTGTGAAAAACAGTACTCTGTGGGGGAGTTAAAAATAATTTTTTATTTCATGTAATCCCAGGGTGATTTCCCCCCCTCTTTCTGAATGATGCTCTCTCCCAACTCGGATTTCATCCTGGCAGGACTGAATAGGGAGGAACGGGATGCAAAAGTCCCATGTTGTCCCTGCATCCAGAAGACACTCCACTGGAGCATCCACTTGGGGCTTGAACCAGTTGGTCTTGCGATCACAGAAAAAGAAAATGCACCTTTACAAACCCAGGGGCTCGTAAGTGATTTTAGACAATTGCGTATGTTCATGGATGTGAATGATGGGGCTATGTTGCCAAAATCTCCACCTGTTCCTTCTCCACATGAATCCAGTGTCTGCTCTTCCTTTGTACAGTGATCTCACTCTCTTCCCACTCTCACTTCTCTTTACTATGGCCCCTCATTGCACAAACAATCCTGAAGTTCTGAACTAATGGACTATTTCAAATAAAGAAAAGGTTAATGGCTTCTAAGAGCCAGTTGGCACCTCAAACCTGCACTGAAGGCAGGATTCCATCAAGGTTGACTTTCTGAGCCTCACACAGTTGATGGGCACACACATTAGGTAGGAGGCTAGCACCTAAAAGCTGCAACAGCCTTACCTCTGAGACTGCCTGAGAGAGGTAGAGATCCCTAGGCAGGTGTTTGAGATTACAGCTTCTCCCTCATGTCTGGCACAAAGCACTAGGATCATGAAGAGAGCGTGGAGCCAGCTACAGAGGGTGCTCCACTTTGCCTGACTAGGTTCCAAACCAGAAAGCAACAGCTCTGCTCTGGCATCAGGCCACACTTCTACACCCATCAGGATGTACGAAAGAATACTTGAGCCCTCATCTTGTCCCTTTGCGGAGCAGGCAGTCTTCAGCAGGCTGGCAACAGCACAAGAATAATAGCAGTAAATAATAACTACTTTTTATGGAGTGCTTGTTAAATGACTGGCACAGCACTATGTGTTTTCTTAGATTCTTCCATTTGATCTTTACAGAAACCCTGGGTAAAAAAGTTGTAAAAACATCCCAATTTTATATATAGCACGTGGAGAGCCGGTCATTTGTCCCATTCCCCACCCCTAGAAAATGACAGAGCTAAGGTCCATGTGATAATCTAAAGCCTTTGATCCCATGTGAAGGAAGCCATGGGCTGGCCATTGCAGGCATGTGTGTTGGTCAGGGGCATAGAGAGACAGAAACATGCTGAAAACGGTCATCAAGGGATACTCATTGCAGGGTTTACTTAAAATAAGGTGTGGGCAGGGTGCATGTTGCCAATTCCTCTGGCTAGGGGAAAAAGGGGACAAGAGGAAGGAGTGGCTCCCAGACCTCAGAGAAAGTGAAATTGCTGGAGAGAAGCAGGCAGGGCCTGCATTATGGAAAGGCCAGCCTTCTGTAAGCAACATGGTAAACTTGGGCTATCACAGCAGACAAGAGCCAGCCTGAAGGAGATAGGCTGATCTCATTCTTTCTTCCCTTCAAGCCCGACCAATATTTCCCAGTGGCCAACCTCTTTAGAAAGTGAGAAGGAAGGGAGCCCACCTGTGCAATCCATATAGGTCAGCCTTCTGGGACCCGAGTGATGGGAAGAGAAGCAGATAAGAACTTGGAGGGACCTTATATGTCTAAAGATGACTTCATTCCAGACTTTTCTTGGCTAGTATTTAGCTGGCTATAAAATTATAAATTAGAAATAATTTACACTCAAATGTTAAAGACATTTTCCTTTAGTTTCCCTTTAATTTCTAGGGTTGCTTTTGAGAAACCCCCTTTCTTAATCTTGAGTGTGTATTAGGAAACTGGAAGTCCTCTGGAGAGGATCTTCTAGTCAGGAGTTTCCCTGAGCTGCCTAAATGAATTCTTCTTCTTCTTCTTCTTTTTTTTTTTAAGAATAATTCATTTTTCTGGGAAAGTCAGACTTACAGAGAGAAGGAGAGACAGAGATCCTTCATTTGCTAGTTTACTCCTTGTTTATTTGTTTTTAAGAAATTGACCTACTTAATAAATGTCCCTAAGATATTGTAAAATGACAAGTTACATGAACAGAAATATTCACTTTTTCTTAAGTTGCATTTAGAACCCAACATAATGCAAGCTTCCAATTTCAAATTCTGCTGTACAATTCATTTTTGGTGGCCAAGTAACATTAGAGATGGAGAGAAAAGAATTTATAACTGTGGAAGCATCCAGAATTATAGTGTTTCTGCTCAGCATCTAGGTGTCACAGTTGTCCTAGATGCCCACGAAAATTGCACAAACTCAGACTCCTGAATAGCACAGGTCCAGATTGGCATTCAACAGTGGGTGTCTTTTTGGTAACAACAAGAGGCCACAGACCCTCAAAACGCAGAGTCACCAGGTGGGTCTGTTAGCCCATGTGTGTATTTTACAGCCGGGAAGCAGGATGTCCTATTGGAGGAACAGCTACCCACTATCTCATGGTACTGGCACCAAATAGCAAAGCACAGAACCTCTTGTGAATTGTAATCTTCCGATAGAGCCCACACCAGTTGGCAGGAGGTGACTTCCATGGTCTGCTGAACACCAAGGATAAGACTGGCCATGGCCACAGGCTTGACTGCCCAGTTACTGACACCTGCTTCCATCAAGCCAAGGCTGTCTCAACTTTGGATTATTTTTAATAGAAATGAAACTGCCACAGGGAAGAGAGAGAACAATGATGTTTTGACGAATGGAACAGACATGGAGTTTGACTGACAGTTCAGGTCAGAAAGAAAATTAAGACATGGGAAGATGAATACTGGCCTGCCTGCTTGCCCAGGAGTGCACACTCCGTGGGAGGTTTGCAGTGATGTGGCCAATTGGTGGTCACCTGGATTTTGCCATTTTGCTGAATGGTTATTTTGTAAAAAGAACTTTACAAAAAGTAAAGTTAGGGCTACAAAACATAGAGTACAATAGGCATGACTGACCCAGGTGGCCATGGCCTGCAGAGGAAGAACTGAGAGAGTTCATGTGGGCCTCCATGAAGCAAGGTCTTTATTCGTAGGGGACCTGCAGGAAGTTTCAGCTGAGAGTTCTGGCAGGTCAAAGGGGCTAGGCTGGGAAACTCTAGTTACCCTTTCTATAGTTGTAATCCTGGAAAAATGGAAGTTTGGAAGCATTTGCTCATGACCTTGAAAAAATCGTTTACAAAAGTGTATTATAATGTATCAGTAAAATGAGCTGGGAAGAGGGTTTATGTGAAAGTTCATGTGAGAACCATAGCTATTAGCACACATGCCATTCCCCACCTTGACCCCAGCAGGAATGTGTAAATTGCAGCATATGGAATGTAAGCATCGGTTGAGATGTTTCATAAATCTGCCTGGCAATGAGCATCCCAAGACCCTGCATGAGAACAGACCCTGGAAGGGGAGACAGTGATGTTGCATCTAACAACCTCTCACTTTCCACTATTAATCAGCCTAGAACCCAGCAATCAAAAATTTCTACATAAGGTTCTTTAATCACATTGATTGTTTCCTGCAAGGGGACACTTTTTCAAGGGATACAGACCAGGAAAAGCAGCACTTTCATTCAGTATCCATCCGTCTGCTCAAGAACTGTCTAATGGAGGGCCTGTGCCATGGCAAGCAGTGTGCTAGGCACTGCAAACATGGTGTAGAACGAGAAAGAAGCTGCATTCACTCTGTAGGATTTACTACTAAATGTGGGAAAACAGGTATCAAATAATAACAGAACTAGCTTTGTAATGACAGTTTTAATGACTGCTATAAAAGAAGCTAATACCAAGTATAGGTACTCTGCCACACTGTGTGTGGATGGTCTTCAGTCTTCATAACAACCTTCTGCAGTGGCTGTTATCACTACCCTGTCTTACATAGGAAGTGACAGAGGCACAGATCTTACCTGAGGCCAAATAGCTAATGAAAGCTGAAGTTCTGAGTCAAGGATTTGGAGTCCAGGCTTCAAGTTCCTGACATTGCACCATTTTGTGTGACGTGGGGGAAAGAAGAGTTATTTATATTTGAAGGGTATGATTGCAAGCTGGGCCTCAAGGGTAAGTTGGTAAATTGAACCAAAAAAAAAAAAAAAAAGCAGTGGGAATATTGTAGAATTAGGCAACAGAATGTAAAAGGATGCTGAGGCAGGAAGGTATTTGGCCTTGGAGGGTCCCAAGGAGGCCAGTGTGACTGGGCAGGAGAAAGAGGGAAGGTTGGGGAGTGGGGATAGGGCCAGAGCAGGCAGTACCTGGAAGATCCTAAGATCCTACAAGGAATCTGGAACCAAATCTTGAGCAGAATGGGAGCTCCTGAAGGGCTGACTGCATGTGGGCTGAGTGTGGCTGCTGCAGGCACGCTGCTACGTTCAGGAGCAGGGAGGGTTTGCCCCGTGAAAGACTAAGCCTGTTGTAGAGCTGGTAACCAAGCCCTTCTTCCCATCATCTTCTCTCAGAGTAAGTGGATGCTATACCCGTCTGCTTCAACAGACCTCTTTTCTCTGCACAATTAAAAGACAATGACATCAAGGAAAGACTGGCGAGACCAAAAGTTCATTGTCACTTTAATCTTCAGTTTTAATTGGGACCTCAGTTACCATGATTGATTTTGACATTGCCCAAACTATGAGACCTCATTATGATTCAGGAAGTTGAGTGAGGTATTTGGTACTACAGTTAAAATGCAGTTGGGACACAGTCCTATAGCATAGTGTCTGGGTTGGTTTGAGTCCTGGCTCCACTCCTGATTTTAGCTTCTTGCTAATGTGCACCCTGGGAGGCAGCAGGTGGCAGTGGCTTCAGTACTCTCCCTGTCACCTGTGTAGGAGATGTGGATTGAATTCTGGGCTCCTGGCTTCATCCTGATCCAGGTTTAGCTTTTGCAAGAGTTTAGTAGAGTGTGTGTATGCCTGGCTTTCAAATAAAGTCTTTAAAATGGGAGGCTTCCAAGTGATAAAACTTTTTTAAAGAAAAAAAAAGTCCCTAAATGATGATAAAAACTCCTAAGATATTTAGTTTTATGTCTATAACAAGACAGTTTCTATGCTTTTAATGTTTAAAACTGAATATCATCTTTTTCAGTGAAAAGAAAAAATTTTTTAAATAAACAGGAATGATGTTACCATAGAGAATGACAATCCCAAACAAGACCCTCTAGGTTCTGCTGATTCTGCCATTGAGGAGCAGGGCTGGAATCGTGGGTAAGAGAGAATTTGCTTGTGAAAAGCGTCACCTTAAACTGCAAGGATGGCTGATGCACATCACAATCAAACTTGCCAAAGGAGAAGCTGTGTGGTCTAAAGGCCCATGTAACCCACCCAAACATCTCAAACCCACTCGTGACTGATCTTTGGTAATCTCATGCTTGAACTTTTTTTTTCTTTTTTTAAATGGTAGGAAGTAGACAGATGCGTATTCGTAAATGCTAATTGTCCACATAGAGATACGGTGCGACATCTGAGCCCAGTACACAGAAAGGAAGGAAAAGGCTGGAATTCTGTACTACACAGGGAGGGACCTAGCATCCCCAGCTTCCAGCAAAGCAAAGGGAGCAGAAGTCCCATAAGCAGTGTGGCGTCAATTCCACAGTTTTTGTCAAGACAAGAAGGGATAAAATTTTTGGAATGACGAGGATAAGGGATTCTTTCCCTGTTGTGTTTTCAAGGCATTCTGCTCTTCTTCCCTATCCTCTTTGCACTCTGTTCCCCCTTCCTCATCCTCCATTAGGAACCAAGTGGTGATCTGATAGATCCAGTCAAATGCTGTCTTTCAGAACCATTCCTGACGCACATGCACCTGCATCAGAATGGTCAGAAAACCAGTTAAAGCAATTCTCTGGTTCCTCATGCAGGCAGCTTCTTCCTGCTGGCTTCTTCTGCAATTGACTTGAATAGGTCCTCAGATCTTTCCAGATTTCCATATGATTCCTGTAGATTTTGAATGGATCACCACTCTCATCCAGATGAAATACTTTAGGGAGAAGCTTATTTTTGAAGTAAGGATTTCCATTAAAATAAAAATCAATTCTGTAATCTGATTTAATATTGTCAAATTCTGTCACTTCAACTCTGGGTCAGATAATGTGGTGCCTCCTCATCCTGTTCCTTCAGCAGTTAACTTGTGGATGGTTGAGAGATCTTGTCACAACAAAATTTGGGATTTTGGGTGTCGATCCTGACGTCTTCAGAACAAATGATTGGCAGAGTTTGTTGTATTTGTTCTAATTTCAAAATTTCACTGTCTTTGCTCATTATGCTGATTGCTTTGTTCTTGTGTCAGTATTTTCAGTTGCAGTTGCTTAATGCTGCTTCTCCCACTTGAGCAAACCCTTAGACATGGGAGTGTCTGCTGGGTGGTGGGCAAGGGCAGGAACTAGCCTAGACATCCTCATTTGTGCCTGGGTAAAGAAGGCATTCGGAGGTCATGCCTCAAGGAAAGCCCATCACTTAGCACCAACCAGGAAGAAGCTCAGAGAACTCTATTTTTTTTTAAATATCCACTCCAAATCTCTACATTAAAAATGGTAACATTGGGATCAGTGCGATAGCTTAGTGGCTAAAAGTCCTCGCCTTGCACACCCGGGATCCCATATGGGCACTCCTGGCTCCTGGGTTCGGATTGGTTCAACTCCAGCTGTTGTAGTCACTTGGTGAGTGAATCAGTGGACAGAAGATCTTTCTCTTTGTCTCTCCTCCTTTCTGTACATCTCATTTTCCAAGAAAAATAAATAAATCTTTTTAAAGGCAGCATTTTCTTTTATTCAAGACAGATATCCCAATTTCCTGTGCATTAAATAGTGTTTTCATTTATTTATCGATTCAGTGAATATTTGCATTCCCTGTGTGGCTCATGTCAAGAAGCAAAGTAAATCAGACCTAAAGCCCTGCACCCCCAAGGCTTGGGGTCTGGTCCCGGGGCAGTGTTGTTATCACACATGGCCATTCTCCTCTATTGGAATGTGTTCCCTTATACAGCAGAACAGAGACTGCTGATGGGATAAAGTTAAGGATTTTAAGATCCGGCATTACCTCAGATTATCTGAGTGGGCACACTGTAATTCTGAGTTCTTACTGTAATGGAGAAAAAAAAAATAAAGGAAAAGAAGAAAGAAAACAAACCATGCTTGGTTTTCAATATTGTTTGCATTACCATAAATCCCATTCCTTTAATCCCCATTTTCCATGAACTTTTCTAAAGCACCCTTATGAAGCTGATGGGAGGTAAGAAGGTGTGAGTAGAGAGAGAGGTGGGAGAACAGAGCAGAGTGAGGTGACCACTGCTGGAAAGGAGACCATCTGCCAAGGAAAGTGGACAGCCCCAGGGACTGGCAGAGACTAGGAGCAGATTCTCCTCCACAAGGGCCTCTAGAGAGGAATACAGAATGGCCAGCACCTTAATTTCCTCCTGAGGAAGTCCGCTGATGACTCTGATCACCATAGCCATAAGATGCTTTTGTGTCATTATAAAGAGATCTATGGATTTATTTGAAAGTCAGAGTAAGTTGTTGAATTATTATTATTTTGAATAATAGTTTGAATATAAAAGAGAGCTCTTTCATCTGCTGAATATGACTGTAATGGGCTAGACTGGGTCAGGTTGAAGCTGGAGGCAGAAACACCATCCAGGTCTCCCAGGTGGATGGCAGGAGCCCAAACACCTGCACCAACTTCTGCTGCTTAGTTCAGGCCATTAGCAGGGAGCTGGATTGGAAGTGAAGCAGGGGGATTCAAACTGATGCCCCTATGTGTTGCCATTGTTACAGGCAGCAACTTTACCTACTGTTCCACAGCACCAGTCCCTACTTCTGTCAATTTAAGCCCATAAATTTAGAAGAATTTGTTACATCACCAAAATAAAACAAGGACACAGCACTGTTTCTGGCCAGACTGTGGATCAGGACAGACATTTTTATTCCCTACAGATTTGCCCCAAGGCGCAGAAGCAGCTCAGGCAGACACTCACACTCCTCACTCAGCGGGATGCAGCTCCCCTGCTCTCCTGTAGGGTCCACGTGACAGTCTATACATGTGATCTGTCTTAGGTCATGTATGTAAATATTAATTACCAAAACATTTCTTGATCATTCTTTTAGATTGTGACTCCTAGAGGTAGTCCTACCACTTACGTTGCTCTGTATGCCCTTGATCAAATCACATGCATTTCTGTGCTTTAATCTCTTCATCCCTGAACTGGGAGTAATAGAATCTACTCCAAGGGTTGTGAGGATCAAGTGAATTAGGCATGGAAGAATTAAAGCCAGTGCCTAGCGCATAGCAAGTGCTCAGAAATGCCAACAGCAGTGAGGGTGAGTGCTGTTATTGTTCTCTTTAGGGCTTAAGCACTCTGCAGCATGGGAAGGACACTGCAGGGTCAGGCGTATGCATGAGTTGACAGGAGCCAGTTGGGGGAACATTGAATTAGGGTGATGAAGGCTGAAAC
Source organism: Ochotona curzoniae (assembly GCF_017591425.1). Taxonomy (NCBI): domain Eukaryota; kingdom Metazoa; phylum Chordata; class Mammalia; order Lagomorpha; family Ochotonidae; genus Ochotona; species Ochotona curzoniae. The sequence continues at coordinate 10,445,681 of NW_024465859.1, forward strand.
GGAAGAAGTGTGTAGACTTCAGACACTTGAGAGGAAAAAACAGCAAGGCCGGTGAGCTGTGCAAAGGGGCTTGATGTACCAAAGATGACATGGTCCAAAGCCTAATGGGGACATTTGATAGTGACATGTTCATACAATATGAAATGAAACCTCATTTTGTTTCTTTCCCCACATACCGTTTTTTCCTACTGTCATATCTATTCCCTTACCAGAATAAAGAAACATCACAGAAAGAAAAACTGGGACCAAAGGAGGAGCAGGGATACAAGGATGAACTCTCTGGCAACACCATCATGAAAATAGTCTTTCTGCCACCTGAAGTCTGGATTTGGGGTTCCAGAAGGTGAAGATGGAATTGTATTTTGGATGGAAAGAGTGAGTGCAAAACAAGCAAAAAGAAAAATAAATAGAATTAAAATGTCTATCTTGATTTACTCAAATTAAATAAATGTGTAGCATTAACAACTGGGCTTTTTGTTTGTTTTAATTAAATGCTTGTGATGGGATGGGTCTGGGCAGCAAGTGGAGAATGAAGGAGGCAGACCCATTGTGGCTGTACAGAGTGGGTCAGGGACTGAAGGGAGAGAGGAAAGCGTGCTGGAGATAAAGCCAGGGAGGCAGTTTTCAGCCCTGGCTTTAAATGTGTCAGCATAGAAACTTCATGATCTTCCTGTTCCATTTGCCCTGGTTCAGCTTGCTACACATTCCAGCTGAGGAGATGGCACATGTATTGCGGGCAGTCCTCAGGAGAAACCCATCTTGCTGGCACATGAGCTACTCTCTCCAGTCCCAATGCTCCAGGAACCAGTAAACATCACCTTTCCACAGAGGAGCTGTCCACTGCTGTCCTCCCCTGCCACTCCTCTTCAATGCTGGCCCACCAGGAACTGGCGAGCACTGCAGTACAGTTCTGATGCAATGGAACAACAGAACACCCCCCCCCGTTTGTTTGTTTGTTTGTTTGTTTACTGCCTTCTGCCTGGGTCTGGCTCAACAGAGACAAGGTAGGAAGGTACACTTTGAAATGTAGTGAGCATTTGAGCAGATAGAATTTGATTTTGGATACAAATATCAAGGAAAATCTTCCTTGACTCCCTGCTCCTTGCTCACTGAAGCATGGGGTGATGCGCCACTGAAAGGGCTGTGGATGGAGCCAGCACAGAGCTGCTAATGAAAGTAAGGGCAGCCTGCCGAGCTGGAGGAAGCAGGACGTTCCAGAAGATGCCCTAGGCAGACCTGCCAGGCTCGTCTGTGCTAACAGAGGACAAGAGCCTGGGGATCTGCTTCAGACCCTGCATTGCCACAAACACATGCCATCACTTTAGCCTTCTTCTCCCTGCTGTATGAAATGAAAGCATGGGAAGAGAAGATCTTCGAGGCCTTCTCTGTCTGATGTTTTACTCTTCTGGCATTTGGAACATTTGTGAATCCTGGGGAGCAATTCAGCAAGGAGTGCATGAGAAAAATTGATGCATTCATTGCAGAGCAATATTTGGTACTAGCCTTTACATTTCTTTAAAGATTTACTTATTTGAAAGGCAGACTTGGGAGGTGGGGGAAAAGAGAAATCTTCCATCCTCTGGGTTACCCCCAAATGACCACAGAAACCAGAGCTGGGCTGGGCTGAAACCAACAGCCCGAAACTCCACCCAGATCTCTGGTGTGGATAGCAGGGACCTGAGCACTCAGGCTATCTGCTGAGGTGTGTTACTAGGGAGCTTGATCAGAAGCAGAGCAGCCAGAACTTGAACCAGTGCCCATATGGGATGTAGCTTAACCCACTACATCATAACATGGTCCCCTAGCTTCCACATTTTAAAAATAGGAATATCCTTTGACTCAGAGGTGTCTGTTCTTGGGGCTTATTCCACAGAAATACAAGCACAAGCATCCAAACCTGCATGTCTGTTAACTGCAGAACCATACACACACACCAGCATGGAAGTGGTTAAATAAAACTACTCTGCAACCATTATAAAGGATGCAGATTCATGCACATTTGCTGAAAGCAGAAAAAAAAAAAAACAACGTTAAGCGAGAAAATCAGACTGCTGGACAACATATGTAGCACAATTTTTTTCTCAAATGAAATCCAGATATAGGTGACACGGTTTGTGTAATATTGATTATATCTGTTTAATGCGTCTTCAAGCAAATGCAGAGAACGAACAGAGAAGATTCCACACTAGACATCTAAGTGACTCCCTCTATACTTGCACAGATATGCAAGGTTGTCACCAGTCACGTGGCACCTCTGTGGACTTATTTTAATTATTTTATATGTAATTTAAAAACCAGTGCTTGATGGAGTCATTGGAAAAGTTTTAAGCATGTTTGTAACAACTTGTGTGTGTGTGTTTCTACTTTTTCAACGGTGTGTTTAACGAACTGCGCCATATGGAACAAGTGTTTTGCAATGAGAAGATAGCATCCAAGATGAGATGTGTTACAAATACACAATGCGTTTCACACGTGGAGGACTCAGTATAGAAGAACAACGAATGATATCTCAATAATCATGCTCTAAGTGAATAACTTGAAAATACTGATTACACGTTAAAATAATTTGAGGATACACTGGTTTTCAATAAACTATATAGTTACAATTACTTCCACCTGTTTTTACTTTTCTCACATGGCTTCTAGGAAACTGTAAGTGACATATGCAACACACCTTGCCTTTCTCTTGGACACTGCTGCTCTTTGGAACAGCATGGAAGAGGGGCCAGATTTCAGCTTTTCGCCTCATCTCCATGGGTGGAAACATGAGCTACTTCCATAATTTACAAAGAGCCATAAAGAGTGTTAACTTGTTAAAATACAACATTTCTGTGTCTTGATTTATCAAGTGAGTGATCGGGGGTGGGAAACACTCCCTCCCATTCGTCTCCTTTGTGCTGGTGCGTGAGGGTCTGAAACAAATGTTCTGCTGTCAGGTTATTATGGTGAGGACCTTGCACGGTGGTGTCTGTGATTTACCAGCAGTTTCTAACTGCCTGACCCTCTTTCTGGTTACTGCTGTCCTCCACAAGGAGCCCTCTGCCTGACAGCCGACCCAGCTGCGCTGGCAAGAGATCCTTTCTCCGAGAGGAGTTAAGCCCAGGAGAGTTAGGGGAACAAAGATAAATAACTTTGAAAGAAATCTCTATTCCTCTCTCCAGTTCCCTCCATTCGTGGTATCAAGAGTCCCCAAAGCCTTAGGGATCTGCCGCTGCAGGCTGAACTCCCTACCTTACTAAATGACAGGGTCACGTTGTCAACGTTCCCCACCCAGACATGTCCGTATCACACATAAAGACGTCCGTGCTACACATAAACATGTTATGGCTATGACAATATCACTTTCAAAGGAGCACTAATCTGCTGAAGTCATCGAGTTAGAAAACATTTGCTTCTCCGCGTCTTCTGTCTGATCTGTATTTGAGAAGCAGCTGGAAAGGAGAGAGGGGCAAGGAGCCGGGAGAGGATTGCAACTTGTAAAACATGATTTTGTGGTGAGTGCTTCAAAAAGCATGTTAGAGTTCTGTTAAAAAGCTCTATTAGGGTTGCATGTTCTGAATGCTATTCACCCTTTGCAGAAAAAAAAAAAGGCATTATAGTCTTTGGCGTACAAACTCACAGAGAAGCAGACCTTGAATCAGTGCTTAGGATGTCAAACTGATTGGATTGCAGTGGATGTCACAGGGCAACTTGAGCAGAGCAAATATCAACTGCAGTTCTCTAAAGCTCAAAGCCCCACTGATCAGTGCTCCCCACACCACTCGTATAGCTTATATCTCCCCCGTCCTGTTCACGTTTGTTTTTTTTTTTTTTTAGATTTTTTTTTTCCATTGGAAAGACAGATATACAAGGAGGAGATACAGAAAGAAAGATCTTCTATCCATTGATTCACTCCCCAAGTGGCTGCAATGGCCAGAACTGAGCTGATCCAAAGCCAGCAGCCAGGAACTGCTTTGTCAGGCCACAAGCAGGGAGCTGGAAGGGAAGTGGAGCAGCTAGACCACTTACCGGTACCCATATGTGATCCCAGCGGATACAAGGTGAGAATTTAGCCACTAGGCTACTGTATGGGGCCATTGTTTACCTGATGGAATGCTCCAGACTGAGCACTCCATGAGGTGCCACTATCCGAGTACCTAACAAACAGCTCTTGATAAAAGGTTCATGTTTACTGCATAAAATAGTGAAGAAATGACTGGACCTTCCACTCAAGGCTCAGCCGTGATGTGAATTACAAACAAACAAAGAACAAACTCAGAATTTGGGCCTATGTTGTGGTAAAGCACCTAAAGCCACTGTTTTGATTGCATAGCTGACTCATAAAAGGAAGCAGGACCCCAGGTGCCAGGAATCAAGTAGGAAGGCTGAGGGAAAGCTGGATTGCAGAACCCCCACACCCACTGCTGCCCCAACACACACACCAGGGCTTGAGAACGGGGACCTCAACAGGCTGTCCTCCAACGGAGCAGAACCGGAGCCAAAGCTTAGCCTTTTCACGCTAGGTCAGCCTGTCTCTAAGCCAGCAAATACACAAAGACCGATCCCACCTCCACCCTGACATTCCCTTAGTTACAACCCTGTGACTTCCCAAAAGACTATTTTCTGTTTCTTTTCAGCTGTAGCAACCTGCTCTCCTAAATTGCTGCTTTATCTGGAGGGGTAATTACAGCCTGTGACTAACAGCTGTGGTTTGTAAACATGAGTTTTACCGTTTGGGTCAGTAGTTCCTGGTCTGTTTTGAACAGCAACTCCTCCGGCTGATCTCAGCATTTAAGAGAGGCACCTTTCCTTCAGGCTTCCAGTTGGCACGCATTGGTGTGATGGACATTGGACGGTTCTATTTTCCCATAACAAAGAGGACAGAGGTAGGCGGTTGGCCAATTGTTTCCCATATCAGGGTGGCTAGGTTGGAGTCCCAGCCCTGTTACTGATTCCAGCCTCCTGCTAATGCAAACGGTAGGCAGTGGAGGTACCTGTCTTGAGTACATGGGTTCCTGTCATCCCCTGGAGACACTGGGGTTGAGTCTCCTGCTCCCAGACTTGAACCAGCCCAATCCTGGCAGGCATTTGGGAGCACAAAGCAGAAATTGGGAGTTCTTTCTCTTTGCCTCTCACTTCAACCAAGAAGGTCGTGTGTTTATGAAACCTGTAAGTGCTGGCACTGAATGCCAGAAACTTTTAGGATGTTGATATTCCTACTGATTATAGTTTTCCCTCTGGAATTTGTTTTGAATATTCCAGATAGTCTACCATGGATCTGCGTTTTATGTTTGAAACAGAAAAATTCTGTTTGAAAATGTAATTTGTAACTATACATTTTAGAGTGACATGTAGATAAAAATCTGTGATATCTGGGGTTTGAGGAAGAAAGTGTCCCTAGACAACACCAAAAGTGCAACCCGTAAAAGATGAGTGAATTAGACTTCATCAAAATTAAACTTTTGGCTTGGGGAAAGACCTTGTGAAGATAATGAAGAGACAAGCTAGAAATTCTTTGCAAGCCGTCCAATCTGACAAAGAACTTCTACCTGTTAAGTAGTTCGACAGTGAAGACAATCTGATTTAAAACTGGGCAAAAGATATGAAGAGATTTCACTGCAAAATAGGCACAAAGGTTCAACAAGCACAAGAGATGCTCAGCATCAACTACTGTTGGAACTCTATGGGAGGCTGTAGATTTGGACTAAGCATCTCAGTGTGGTGCTATAGACAGAGTGTAATCAGAGTAACTGAGCTGTGCCTGGTTACAGAGGTTATATAACTAGATCTGTTCTAACTCCTTGGCTGTCTGATTGACTACACTGTAGCCAATTAAGTAATTTTCTATGCCTCAATTCTGTTTTCTTATGAGTCTCATTTGCTAGCCCATAACAATGACATTGTGGACTGGAATTCAAAGACCCTGTTCTGATTCTGGGAGTGGCCCAAAATGTGACTCATTTCTGCTTTTTTTTTTTTTTTGGTTGTTTGTTTTGTTTTTAACTTGTCTTAAATGTGCACTACTAAGTTTAACGGACCCATGGGATCCTCCTCTGCACAGTTTTGCCATGGTAGGCAGGATCTGAAACTGAACTCCACAGAGCCCAGGGAACATCAGGCAACCGGACGTAAGTACCCCTGAGGTCACTATACAGTTTTCTTGCCACATTTGGGTGTTGTAAAGTCTGCGATTCCAGAGCTCCATGGAGTTGTGATCTGAAGTATCAGTCTCAGGGATTGCTTAGGCAAATCTTTTGTTCCAGGATAGGTTTGGGAATCATCATGGAAACAGAGCTGGGGTGTCTGATTAGCCCAGGCAGAAACTGCCCTGGCTTCAGTGGGAACAGGACTGGGTCAGAAGGCCTCAGGGATCTGACTGAATTGGACTGAACAACCACCCTGGGTTCAGTAGGCAGTTAATTACTTCAGGACAGCATCCTGAGTTCATCTGGATCCACAGAATCTTCTGCAACTCCACTGAGGGTTAGTTTACAATGAGAGAGCATGCAGCCTTGGGGCAGGTATCCAGGTTCTATGTGCATTTGATCTCCAAAGCTTTAATGGTTTAAGGAATCTTTCTTATAAGAAGAACATGAGGGAGTTGAAAATCAAGACCCGGAGGCACTGTACACCTGTTACAACAGCCAAGGTGAAAAACAGTGGCAGCAAAGATGCAAAGACACCGGGTCATGCTACATTGCCATGTCCATGGTACTGCCTCTCTGGATAGGAGTTGGATGGTATGTTAAACTAAATATACACTCATTTAAATCAGCAATTACAAGCCTGGATATTCACCCCCAGAAAGATGAAAACTTGTCCATGAACATCCATACCAGCTATAGTTATGAAAACCTAGATTCAAAGCATAAAATACTGCTCAGCAAACAGAGCAGCTTCCTAACTTATGCTACAATCTGGATTCACTGGCTAAGTGGAAGGGCTGCACACTCCAGGGTTCTATGCGTCGGACAGTCTTTCAAGGACAAAATTTACCAACATGAAGAACAGTGCCACAGGTTGGGACTGATGAATCGCAGGGAAGGGTGTGATTGCAGAAGGTAGCATCGTAAGGTCAGAGGTCATATCTTTCCTGCAGTGATGGTTTCACAAACTGCTAGAATGACATAGAACCACATATACACATTGTAACAGTACTGACTTCCTGATTTCCATTTGTACTATTGTTATGCAGCACCATAACCACTGGGGAAAATAGTACCCAAGATCTTTCTATGCTAATTTTACAACTTCTGGTGAATCTATCATTATTTCAAACTAAAACCCATTCGAAAAATACATGTTCATATAGAAAAAAATTTAGATTATGCAGAAAATACAAAGAATGCTGGTTTAAACCTTCATAATCTTTCCATATCTGTTTTTAAATGTTGGAATTTTTGCTACGTTCTTAAAAGATTTATTTATTTTTATTCGACAGTCAGATATACAAAGAGGAGGGGAGACAGAGAGGAAGATCTTCCATCTGCTGATTCACTTCCTAAGTGGCCACAACGGCCAGAACTGAACCAATCTGAAGCCAGGAGCTTCCTCTGGGTCTCCCACATGGGTACAGGGTCTCAAGGCTATGGGTCGTTCCTCGACTGCTTTCCCAGGCCACAAGTAGGGAGTTGGATGGGCAGTACAGCAGCCAGGACATGAACTGGCTCCCACATGGGATCCTGGCACATGCAAGGCAAGGACTTTAGCCACTAGGCTACTGCACCAGACCCTGCTACATTTTTTTTTCTGAAAAAATTCACATTAAATCCATTTGGGCATTTCAAAGTATATGAAGCAGTGGTCGTTTTATGCCCAAGAGCGTTGTACAGTTATCAGCACTACAGAGCCCAAGGTTATTGTCATCACCCAAAAAGAAGCCCCTTTCCCACTGGCCATCATTCCCCATGTCCTTCCCTTCAGCTGCTACAATCACTAATCTGCTTTCCATCACGTGCATGTTTTTAAATATTTAATATACATGGAATCATGCAAGAGGACTTCCAAAAGTTCATGGAAAACAGAATCAAGAGTTTATTTGGGGGCAAAATGACTTGACACCCGTACATATCAAGAGCCTTCAGAAAGTTTATGGAAAGGCACAGGTGGAAAAACTGTGCACGGATTTCAGAAAACTGTTTACGCCACAGTAATTTGGCTTTGCATTTCTCTGAGATACCATGGTACAATCAATGACCTTGTGTACCTGGCTTCTTTGTCTTGGCACTTTATTTTAGAGGTTCACCCCTGCTGCAGCATTAATCAAGAACAACATCAAGCCTTTTTATAACCAAGTACAAGTCTATTGTAGGTATTACCTTGTTTTTGTTTTTAGTAAGTCTTCTCTTCATGTTCTTCCTCTAGGGTCTCTTTTAAGTCTGGCTGGATTAGCCACCTCTCCCCGAGCCTAGGATGGTGACCTTTAACCTCTCACCATTCACACAAAGGCTACCTAGGTAGGCTGGGACGCCCCTCAGGTTCCATGTTGCCCCATCCGGTATCAGCTTCATCAGGCAGGTGGCTAACTGCAGGCCTCGGGATTGGGTACAGGTGATGATCCTTGTGTGGCTCTGCAGCGATGCTAAGCCAGGTGCAATGAATGTCTGTGTGAGGGCATGGAGGGAGCGAGAGGGAGACTAAAGGAGTGGCTGGACCTGCCAGACTGCCTCTGGGGGACTAGAAGCACAACTATCTTTCTGAATGCAATACTTTGATTAACCTCTTTTGGGAAACTGGAGATTTTTCAGTGAGCATCCCTCTTCTCCAAACCCAGAGTGGTCCTGTGGTGCTGTGGTCAGCAGGAGCTTGCCCACTCCATTCAGTCCTTGCCCTCTGTACCTGATGTCAGAGCTGGGCTGAGATGCAACCTATTGGCACCTTGGTGTACACAACACCCATCTACTGAGCCATGAGAAAGTTACAGACACTGTACCAGGACACATTTGTCATTCCGCTTACATCTCAACAGCCACTCTATTGGGATGTTTTGCCATTCCCATGACAATATTTTCAGAAGCAGAGGCTCAGAATTTCAGGGGCCCATCCAAGATCTTGTCGCTACTAAGTGGCAGAGCAGACCCAGACTTCAACAGTGTTCGATTTGACTATTCAGCAGTCAAATGCACTGAGGTAGATTTCAGAGGTAGACTTCTAGGTGTAAATTTTGACTCTTTGATGACTATTTGACTTTGCCTCCACTTCCTCTTCTGTAAAATGGGTTAATAACAATGCCTGCCTCATAAGACTGTTGTAAAGATTCAATGCAGGGATGCATTCATAGCATGGAGAACAACCAGCCTAGCATTCATGAAGGGTGTATGAGTGTGGACTACTGTTGTAGCTATTACTGTACTGCTTTTTAAGAATGAGATAAAGAAGCAAGGGGATAGGACAAATGACTATTTCCCACTGCCTCAAGAAATCTCTTCTTGCCAAGTAATGGAAAACACTGTGCTTCTAGGCTGCTGCTCCCAGCCCAGGGTTTATAGTAATCAGCAGATCAAGCCAGGCATCTCAAAACTCAACACTGAGACTCCATATTCACAGGGAAGTCAGAGTCCAGTGGGATGGGATGTGGGGAAGGATAACTCTTTCCCAGAACCTTGCCTGTTCCAAGTGTTTGGTTAGGAGTGTCCACCAACAGTCTTGTTTCTAACACTGTAGCACACTGTGAACTAGTATTTTGGAAGAAGGAAGGGAGGAAAGGAGAATAGAGGAAGGGAGAGAGGGAGGGAGGAAGGGAGACAGGGAAGGAGAGAAAGAGAAAGAGACAGACAGACAGAGACAGAGACAGAGAGAATGAACATTCTACTCCCACCCCAAGCCCGTTTTACTCCTGAAATAGCTGCCTTGGCCAGGACTGGGCTAGAATGAAGCCAGGAGCTTTATCCGGGTCTCCCACAAATAGGTACAAGAGCCCAGGCACGGGAGCCATCTTCTGCTGCTTTCCTAGGCACATTAGCAGGGAGCCGGGTCAGAAATGGAGCAGCTGGGCATGGAACCAGCACTCGTGGAATGCTAGCATTGGAGGCAGCCGCTTAACTCTCCATGCCTTGATACTGACCCCTCAACATATCTTGAGTGTTCACATAAGTCATCTACTTATCTGACCCTCCATGTCGATGGAACATCACACAGAGGAACATGTCCTGATGTTTGCCCTGCGTTCTCTGTCAGGTGGAGGACACACACGTCATGATTGCTGCTGCTGCTGTTGCTTTGTTTGGGAGGACGGATATTGAGAGCCTGAGCAAGCCAGCTCGCCAGCTCAGCTGGCAACCAGACAGAACAGCATGCTTTGGGATTCCAGAAAAATGAGGTAAACATTGAAAATGATTTTAAGGAGTCAACAGCTAGTTGCAGCCTAATAATTAAGTTTTTTTTGGAACAGGTCATGAATTAAAATAATACAGAATAACCAGAGAAATAGTTTCATAAATAACAAAGTTTCAGTACTCCCTAAGCATTTTAGTAAATGAAAAAAAGGCAAAAGCTTCTCAGTAAAAAAAAAAAAAAGTTTGAATTTATTGCTTTCCAACTTCATCTTACAGCATTGTTTATTTGAAAGGCAGTACAACAGAGAAGAGATTTCCCATCTTCTGGTTTGTTCCCCACATGCCAGCAACAGCAAGGGCTGGGCCAGATTAAAGATAGGAACCAGAATTCATCTGGGTCTCCTGCAAGGATGGCAGGGATCCAAGCACTTGGGTCTCTTCCACCTGCCACCTACATTTAGCAGCAAGCTGCACTGGAAGCAGAATGGCTGGGATTTGGGAATTTGGAATGTGCCTGCTCTTCCAGGCCACCCGCAACTTTGTAACCATTCCGCACTTCTCCTTTACCTATTGTCACTTAAACCATCCCCCATAGTACTTGTCTGATGTATTCGTGCTATGGACAGGGTGTCAGCAGTATTTCCGTGGGCCCTGTATTTCACTCAGGTCAATTGCATTCTGTTCCCGGGAATCTTGACCACTTGATACAGACCTGACCTTGGAGAGTTTATTAACCAACCTCCACAAGGAAGCCAGAAAGGCAGTGTGTTCTAATCTCATAGATAAAGAAACGGAGGCTGGGTGACTAGGCCTGCGTAGATCTCATGACAGGTTAAAGGGGTGTGGAGAAGATACTGAGATGCAAACCTGGAGTCTAGAGTTCAAATTCTTCACCAAGGTGATTTTTTTAAGGAAGTTTTTACTTCAACTTCCTAATAAGCTATTGCCCAGTGTAATACTATTATATGAGATTCTGCAATTTGCATATTATAAAGCACTCTGATCAGAAGACCAACAGCAAGGAACTTGAGCTTTTACAGTCTTATCATTATGATTGTGCATACAACCAAGATTTATGACTATTTCATTCTCTTACATGCAAATAAAACTTATAAAAAGACTTTGAAACTCTTCAAAAGCCATTTCTTCACTCTGAATAGGCCTATTCTTTAAATACAAGTTTCATTTTTCTCTTCTCTAAATGTTTCCCCAAATGGGGCCTAAAAGGGGCACACAGCATCAGTTCCATGGAGAAGGCACTGATGCTTTGCCAAAATGCCAACCCGCAGAGCTTTCCAAGAGCAGATTAGAGTTGCTTGAAATTCTTCAAAGAGAGAAACAGTCCCATCCCTTGAGACTTCCTTTAAATCCATATTCCTTCATTTCAGAAGACTTCCCCTAGCCTTTTAAGAAGCCCAATATCACTTTACAGTTGGAAATAATCATGCAGAACATTTTGCGTTTTGCAGAACGTTCTTTCCTTAAAGGGTTCAGCAAACCTGACTCTCCCCCACCGATGAGCTGACCCTGGTGCAGTGCACAGTGGCCGAGGGTGGAGTGGGGCAGCTGTCCCAGGGCTCCTAGCCTGGAGTTCATGGCTGATGACTACCTGGAGAATTCCTTCAAGAAGCAGCGTCAGGCATTTTCCCTGTTATTTCTGGGCGAGATTCACGTGTCTGTCATTGTATGGAAGAACGCCCAGTCCTTCCACTGTGTAACACTGAAGGGAAGACAATTTCCAAGGGAGGAGAAAAACAAGGCCAATTGCAATACAGGCAAATGGGACCGTGTTGACTGTTTCAGAGAACTGCTCTTCAAGCTGCCTCTCCCTCACCTGCAACATCAACTCTGCTTCTTTCCTCTCTTGCTTCCCTTTGGGAGCAGTTATCATGACCTTGATTATAACCATGGAAGTTTACTGAGTAAATCTTCTCAACAGTCCCATTCTACAGATGATAAGGTTGAGGTGTTGGTGCCAAGTTAGGTTGGCTGGTATCACAGCCACTTATGGCTGAGCAAGACTGAAACCCAGATCTTTCTCTACCCCAGGAAGTTGGTGCTTAGCCAGAGTGAGGCCCTTTTAAACATGATCCAGATCCTGAGGCAGTTGCAAGGGAGGGCCGGTGGTGGACATTCAGGCCATGCCTGCACACTGTATTGTAATTAACAATAGTTGCCTGTGTCCCAGCTAAGTGTGCTAAGTGGTTTCCATGCATGGTCTCATTTAATGCTTCCCAGCAGGTTTAAATGGTATAAACTCTCCTGACCCTGGAAATACTTTCTGTCTCCTCTGTCAGAGTCTTCTTCGCTTTCGCTTGTCTCCTGCCCCCTCCCTCTGCACCCCGACTGCATTTTTACCTCGCCGGAGGCGGGCAGTCACAGAGGGTCACTGCATCTGTGTGGACAGGACGCACGTGCCCCATTCTGCTCTGTATCTTCAGGACAACTCCCGTGGATACAGCGCCAGCACGTTGACCTCAGCCCACGGCCTGCACGCTGATTACCAGGCATCCTGCTCCAGAGGTGATAGAGTGTCCTTTCTGTTAAAAGGAGATAAAAATAGCAAAGAAACAACACTTTCCTTCGTTCCCTGAAGGGCTGGCATGCTTCCAGGATAGACTTATGTACTTTTTGTACTTGAAGAAAAAAAAAAAAAAAAGAGGAGAGAGAGATGGGATTTGGTCCAAGAATGGTCCTACAAACGAGAGAAATATGGAGCCAGCAGCTGGAGTGGAGCCGCCAAGTGGTACCACCAGCTGCAGGCCCATTAATTAACATTCCCTGGTATGTAGCGGTTCCCGTGACCTTGATTCTTGTTGAATTCTCAGAGATAATTTTTACCGAGTCTCGACTTTTCTCACTGCGCTCTATTTATCCAAGGAGTACCTTGCATAGTTCCCTGTGTCTCTGCAAGCAGTAAATTTATTCTAATTGCAAAGAGATATAGTAAAAGCCTGATTGAACACTTGGCAGTTTATAGAGATTTATTTCTGGGGCTTAAGGGGAGGGGGCTTAGAGAGTGTGACTAGAGCGGGGTTGAGGGGAGCCGGGGAAAAAGAGCCCAAGAGAAAATGTAGATTTAATGGATCTATAAAATGACCCCGCTGTAGATAAATGCTTGTTCCAGAGAAGTTTAAACAGCCTGACCCAAACCAGGGTCTGTGACAGCCAGGCCGACTCGAGGTGTGTGGAGCTTGGTACGTTTCCCTGGAGGTTTTCAGGTCTTTGTATGAAATTTGTTATTCCCCAGGCAGCGGCGGGGGTGGGGTATGGAATCTGTTTTCCAGAGGGAAGAAAGCATATGTAACCACACATTTCTAAGTATTAAAAACTGTAAGAGAAGAGTCAGAAGGAAACCTCTGGCACCTGCCCTCCAAGTCACTCTGCCTTTTCTCTAACTCCCTTCAAGCTGTGTTGTGAAGGCAAAACCTCAGATCCCCAAGTGCGGGTCGTGAGAGCCTGCCCTTGGGGCCGGGATTTCTGCACAGGCTCTGGGAGGCTCCCGAAGCCCAGTTGTCCCAGGCCCTGCCAGCTGATGGTGAAGCAGACGGACACTTGATCCCCTAGCAGGCCCAGTGGCTCCCGAGAGGCCTTTGTGCACACCCCACTGAACCTTCCCCCCGAAAACCTTCTAGGCTTTTGATCCCCGGAGTGACATTCATTTTGCCGTGCAGCTGCCTTGCGTGTTTGGCTGAGGATGAATTTTAAAACTCTCAACTGTTAGGTTGGATGTATTGTAAATCTAATCACGGCCCTCAACTGTAGACCTTTGTTCTGGTGGAAGAGGCAAGACAGAAGAGGCTGCAGTGCAGAGAGGCGAAGACACTGTACTCGTGGCCGGCCATTAGTTGGAGTCGGGGTCAGCAATTTGTGAGCTTCTCTGGACTTCTAGCCTGGCATGAGGATAGTGTTGGGGAGGGTATGTGGACTTGTTGACTGTGAAGTAAAACACTCACATTAGAACGTGCTTTCATAACTGTCACAAAGTTAATGCCCAAGTCAAGTAGTTGAACGTGAGTTAGTATGCACCAAAGCTTCTATTAGGTTCTCAGAGATGACCGCTGGCATAACTTTTGTGGGAACTACTCAGTGCTTTTTGTTAAAAAAAAAAAAAAATTATCAAGCCTGGTGCAATGGCCTAGCAGCTGAAGTCTGCCTTGCATGCACCAGGATCCATGTGGGTGCCGGTTCTAATCCTGGTGGCCCCACTTCCCATCCAACTCCCAGCTTATGACCTAGAAAAGCAGTTGAGGACAGCCCATGGCCTTCGGACCCTGGACCCATATGAGAGATCCGGAAGAACCCCTGGTTCCTGGCTTCAGATCATCTCAGCTCTGGCCATTGCAGCTGCTTGGGGAGTGAATCAGCAGACAGAAGATCTTCCTCTCTGTCTCTCCTCTTTGTATATCTGACTTTCCAGTAAATATAAATATTTAGGGAAAAAAAATCATCTATCTGGAAGAGTGAGAGACAGGGAGAGAGAGATCTTCCATCTGCTGGTTCACTCCTCAAATGTCCACAGCAGCCAGGCTTGAACCAGACTGAAGCCAGGAGCATCTTCCTGGTCTCTCACATGGGTGGCAGAGACCTAAGCACTTCTGCTGCTTTCCCAGGTCATTAGCAGGGAGCTGGATCGCAGGTCGAGCAGCAGAGACTCGAACCTCCGCTCATATGTGATTCGGGAATCACAGACATTAGCTTTACCCACTATCCCAAAATACTGACCCCACTTCTTTCCTTTTTTAAACAATTATTTAATGCCTAAGCATGCATCTATATAGAATATGGCTTAGTTTTATTCACTTCTGAGCAACATACACATAGAATGAATGCGCTGTTCTGTTGTGTCTTGCTTATTTTTACTCAGTCATGTATGGAGGGGGTCCTTAAAAAGTTTATTGGAAACTGGAATTAAAAGATAAGCTTGTTTTGGTGCAAAATTTTTGAAATCAATGCAGTTTATTTCCCCCTGTAATACATAGCTCAAGATTCATTAGATCTATGAGAGTCACCCACCTTGTGTAGTTTTTATCCTTTGTGGAACACTCCCCCCAATATCTGTGTATTCATTTGTGAGACAGAGAGAGAGAGAGAGAGGGAAAGAGAGAAAGAGAGAAAGAAAGAGAGAGAGAGAGAGGGAGAGAAAGAAAGAAAGAAAGAAAGAAAGAAAGAAAGAAAGAAAGAAAGAAAGAAAGAAAGAAAGAAAGAAAGAAAGAAAGAAAGAAAGAAAAGACACGCCCCTCTGCAGGTTCACCCCCCCGGACCAGCCCAAAGCCGGGACTTCGAAACTCAGTCTAGGTCTCCCATATGGGTGGCAGGGATTCAACTATCCAGGCTATCACTAGCTGCCTTCCAGAATGTGTGGTAGCTGGAAGCTGACATCAGTAATTGAGCCAGGCTTTTATCCCAGGTACTCAGATAGGAGTCGTGGGCATCCCAGCTGGCAGGTAACTACCAGGCCAAACATTCATCCCCAGCACAGTATTCTTCATTTGGAGGGTACTGTTGATGGACAGTTGGGTTATTGCTATGTTAGAGATGTTGCCAGTGAAGCTACTAGAAGAAGCATTCTTTTGCTGGTGTAATGATACACAAGAGGATTTGCTTAGCCTGCCTGGTTAAGGTCAAATGATTCCATTTGAACCTGATTTGAATCACAGCTGGTCCTAAGTTTAACAACAATATTTGTCACTTGTTATGTATTGAGTGACTAGAAACCAAAGTTCCCTTGCAGGAACAGCAAACACGTATCTGCCCCTTTCTGTGCTCAGAGCAGACATTACTGGTTCACAGGAGCACTCTCGCCTGCTGAGTAGGTGTGGCTCCCCACTCTTCTAGGCAGTCGCTGCTAATGATGAGGTTAGCAGTGTACTGGTTAGTTTGTGTGTCAGAATGGCTAGGTCACGTTGCTCAGACAGGTAGTCAAATGATAATTCAGATGTTTCTGTGAAGGTATTAAGTGAAATTGTTGTTTAAATTGGCAGATCTTGAGTAAAGCAGATATGGTGGGTCTCATTCAATTACCTGAAGGCTTACTAGAAAATGACTGACCTCCCCCAAGGAAGAAGAAATTCAGCTAGTGGATGGCATGGAGATGTCAACTGTACCTTTTTCCTTGCATTGCCAGCCTGTGAGCTTACCCTATAAAAACCTGAATTTGGTACCCTTTACAACTGTGTGAGTTAGTTCCCTAAAAAGTTCTCTCTTGTTTCTTCATGTTGATGCATATTTATGTGTAGAGATGTATATGCATATATAATGTATGCATGAATTGGTGTATACATTCATGTGTGTGCATAAATTCTATTACTTATGAGGGTTTTCTGGTGGCAAAGGAACAGAAAGCCTTTCAGGCTGATTTAAATACAGGGGGTACTTTAAATAGAAGTACATTTCTTCTATAGATTTACTTATTTAGAAAGGAAGAGTTACAGCAAGAAGAGAGAGATGATAGTGGCAGGGGTGGGTGGTAGCAGTGGAGGGGAGAGCTCCTTTCTGTAATTAGCTCATTCCCTAAGTGGCCATCATGGCCGGAATGGGATCAGTCCGAATCCGAAGCCAGGGATTCCACCTGGGTCTTCCATGTGGGCGGCAGGGGCTCAAGGACTGAGGCATCATGGACTGCCTTCCCAGGTACGTTAGCAGGGAGCTAGATTGGAACTTTCCTAAACCAGCGCTGATGTGGGATGCCAACATCGCAGGTAGCGAGTAGCTTAAGCCTTTATACTGCAATACTGGCCCCCTAAAGAAAGTATTTTTTTTTAAGATTTATTTATTTATTTTGGAAAGTCAGATATACAGAGAGGAGGAGAGATGGAGAGAAAGATTTTCTGTCTGATGATTCACTCTCCAAGTGACTGCAGGGGCTGGAGCTGAGACAATCCAAAGTCAGGAGCCAGGAGCCTCTTTCTGATCTCCCATGCAGGTACAGGATGCCAAGGTCCTGGACCATCCTCGACTGCTTTCCCACAAGCAGAGAGCTGGATGGGAAGCAGGGCCACTGGGATACAAAGCAGCGCCCATATGAGAATCCGGCCTGTGCAAAGCAAGGACTTTAGCCACTAGGTTACCATGCCAGACCCAGGAAGTACTTTTAATAACAATCAATATTAATGTCCTTAATATGAGTTCATTCTAGAATTATTTGTGTCTGGAATGTTTTTCCCAAAAACAAAAAACTCTCTGCATATGCCCAGTTTCTATATGCTCAGCTGTGGCAAACTGGAGATATGACCATTATCCAAAGGTATTGGTCCTCAGGGTGGATTCTTTAAGAGGTGGGGTCCAGTGGGAGGTCTAGGGTCAGTGGACTTGTGCCCTTGGCTTGCTTGTGGGAGGCCATCCTCTAGCATCTAGTTTGGCGATATGGCCTTGTCTTCTAGAAAGTGCCCTTGCTGCCCATCACGAGGTCTTTTCTAGAGCTGAGCTGATGCTGGTGTCCTGCCCTTGGGTCTCCAGAAGTGTAAACTTGTTAAGCCCGTTTATTCGCTAAAATTTGCCTGCTCCAGTTATCCTGTTGTGATCATGCAAACCGAACTAACACAAAACAAGAGGAAGAAAGTTGTACCTGGGGTTCTTAGCCAATAAGAGTTAGCAAACAGGACTGTGACCACACCCAGGCAATGAGCTGAGCTTACTGCGGTGAGCTGAGTGCATCTTGTGATCTGTTGTTTATTCCACTCTGTCCTCCTGACCACTGCCATCACGCTTGTGTTGTGGCAGATGGTCTTGACCCAGACTTGCTGACTCAAAAACTGCAGATGATGATTCCAGGGGTTATTGAAAAGCAATAGAAGTCTTGTGCTGGGCGTTGGAGTGTGTATTTTCCAGAATTCAAGGTCCTCTGAGACCTTGGATGGAGGAGCAGGGTACCTAATAGAGACAGGTGCATCCTTTGATCTCTGTAGGGCTCTAAATCAGCACATCTCAGGAGGGTTGACCAACAACTGTGTGAAAGCTAAAAGCAATGATAGCCAGAACAGAAAGAGTCATTGCCACTGTACAAATATTGCTCAATTCTCTATGGCAACCGTGCCTTGAGGCGGGGGGAGCTCTTGTGCTGTGATAGCCAGGCCTTTGTCACTCCCTAACTTGGACTCTGGTTTACTGCAGTAGACATTGTTGATGTCCTGCCCAGGCTCTCTGGCTCACATGGAGTTTACCTGTAGTAGTGGTAAAGAGTCTCTCCCAGGCTGGCAACTTCCTGTCCCAGCAACCACGTCTCTATGCCTCTGCATAAACTTTCTTCTGCACTAGGAAAGCAGGTGCAACCACAGCTACATGGAGGCACGGAGCTGTTGAATAAATACTCTAGTCTGCGTGTTTCGCTAAGGTGTGTCTTACATGGTTTCTCAGGTCATCTCAGGAAGAATTCAACTTCAGTTCTCCAGTGTGGTAACCTGTTTGTCACTACATTTTTAATGTGCTTTTCTCCTTTTTTTTTTTTGTTTCTTCCCTAACCTTGCTTTCCTCACTTATTCCCCTATCTTCCACATAAACTGCCAGTACGTCTCATTCTTTTCTCAAGGTCAACATTTGGAGGCCACAGTTCTTTGGGACCTTCCATACATTCTGATTCCTCATCCCTGTGGCTATCAGTCCAATATTTTTTGTGAGGCAATCTGACTTAACCAGATAGCACAGGTCACATGTGCAGCTGTGCCTGGGGGTGGTGTTTCTTGGGCTATGACTGACACTTCAACCACACCTGGCTATTTGGTTCCAGGTATTGTGCTAGGTAATGGGACATACACAACAAAATCTAGTTCCTGCCCCAAAGGAGTTGTTCTTGGGTAATATAGACTTCCAAATAGTATTTACATTACAAATGGCAAGTCTGTTTTGTACCAGTATATAGGTGTTGTAGAAGACAAGTGATCAAAGGTTAGAGTATTGAAGGCTGGGTAGAAGCTCAATAGGGGAAAGGGTGCAGGAGGACTTCCTAGGTAGAGGAAATTTATGGAATGTTCAGAGAGATTAGAGGACACATGCTCTTTTTAAAAAAAATATTTTTATTAGAAAAGCAGCTAGATTTTTCCAACATTTTTTGTTAAATGGGGAGATTGCTATTCCTATATTTTTATTTTTTTAAGAATAAATTCAGTTTATTTTTCATGATCCTTCATAGTTCAGAGGGATGCATGCCCATGTGGACCACTAATTAGGATGGGGAGGGTTGAGGAATAGGGGAGAGTGGATAAGATAACTGCCTCCAATCTTTTTTTTTTTTTTAAACTGGTATCTGGGGAAAGCAGAAAGAGTAGGGGAGAGGGCCACACCCTGCAGCCTAACTGTGTCAGTACCCAGAAATGGGGGAAGGCTGCCCGATGTCATCCTAGGGTCCCCAATGTAGAGCATGTTCCAAGGAAGGCTGTGTAAGTGATTTTGATAGTTCTGAGATGCTGTTGATTTCATTGCTCCAAGGTTGCAGAAATCCTTCCGAGGTCCATTAGCTGCTATAATCTACCTTAGGATTTCACAGTTCACCCAGATACTTGTCCAGGAGAACTGTTCAATTTGTTCAGTTCTTCATAGTACTAGATATCCTTTGCAGACCTCAGTGCACTAGTTGGTATGTCCCCCATGTGCATCTGGGCGTGCTGTCCCCTGCACAGGCCTCAGCAATCATGGAGACCCAGTTCTGACTCATGCACTCCATGGTCAGACCACAGATCCTGTGATTTTCACTGTGGTTGAAGTTCTTAGTCAAGCAATCTAGTTTGGGGGAGTCCCCAGAGAAACTTCACCAGAGGTAATCCCAGTCTGGTTCCTGTGTGTGCCAGCCAGTGAGGCGTGCAGCTTAGTCTACCACCCACATCATACACTGATGAGATGCACTCACCTAGTCAGTTCTGTAACCAGGCCCTTCTCATATGCAACCCATATGCAAACCATTCCACACAAGTGCAATCAAGTGATAATGGGCCTTTCTGGGCCTGGTCTATTTCACTAACATTATGTCTTCTGAGTCCATCTATGTTGTTGCAAATGAACAATTTTAAGTGTTCGATGGCATTAAGCACCAGAGGGAAAAACTTGTATCAGAAAATAACATGTCCATTTTTGCCCCCGTCTAAATTTTTCAAGACAATCATGACGAAGTTTGGCCTGAATGAAATGAGGGAAAAAGGAACCAATTTGACATATTAATTAATCACCCTACCACATGAGCATCACAGCTTCCAGGCCAAGCAACAGTGTTGACTTTCCATGTTGAATTTTTTATTCCAAATTCCCACTATATGAATTTGGTAAAGGTGTGTGGGCATGCACACACATGCACACATGTGTACACATGTACACATCCCATGGCTAGACTTCAGGAGATTCATGAACGTCTCATTGGTTTGGTCTGGTGCCTGATCACCTGCTGTTCAGAGTCCTGTGCCCTTTTCCTGTTCTCCTGAATGGCTCTCACCCCCTTCCCCTATAGTCCTGGACTACCTCTGTCAACTGTAAGGCGTGCCCCTGGTAAGCCCTTGTTAGGTAAGGTATTGTGTGGTCCAGGTCTAAGACATGTGGATGCTGGAGCTAAAAGTCCTCCAAGACATAAAGCAATGGATCTGTAAGGTCAGAGCCCTGTTTATCGTGACAGGACAGGACTTCGTGATGGAGTAGTCTTGTACACTGTATTCTTTCAGGGATAATCCTGTGATTTCATATGCTCATTCTGTATCTAAAACAACTGTGATTCCACAGCACCATTTTCCTCAGCACCTGACTTCTGCAGATGCTGCCACCTATCACCGCTGAGCCAAGGACTCTGCTTTCTGGTCGCCCTCTCCAGCTTGCTGTTGTTGGACACCTGCACCAGCTTATGCTCAAACTTAATACAAGTAACCAAATTTATCGCCTTTTCCCCCAAGCCAAGTATTTTTTGTGATAACTCCATGCATACTAATGGTGTTATTTTTCTTGTTTCTCATGTTTATTTCCAGTGATCTCTGGGTCTTTACCTTACTCCCCATTTTAGGGTAATTGGAATTGTCTACAATCTAGGACTCCAAAAGGCCTCCCACTCCACTCTATTTTCATTCTTA
The DNA here is from genome assembly GCF_017591425.1 of Ochotona curzoniae. Classification (NCBI taxonomy): domain Eukaryota; kingdom Metazoa; phylum Chordata; class Mammalia; order Lagomorpha; family Ochotonidae; genus Ochotona; species Ochotona curzoniae. The sequence continues at coordinate 10,466,973 of NW_024465859.1, forward strand.
CTGCTGATCTTTGGTTTCTGACCTTGAGTTCTTGCTTGGACCACTGCAGTCATCTTCAAGTTTCTTCACATTGGGGTCTGGTCTTTTCTACTATGGTTGAGATCAGCAATGAGGACATCTGTCCCCTGGGCCATACAAGGCCCATCAAATCATCTGGTCTGGCCAAGGTAACTGCAGGTAGAACTCAAAATGCAACACACTTATAGCAGGGTAATATTTTCAGATTTGTTTATTTATTTTTTATTGGAAAGGCAAATTTACAGAGAAAAGGAGAGACAGAAAGATCTCCAGTCGACTGGTTCACTCCTCAAGTGGCCATAATGACTAGAGCTGAGCTGATCTGAGGCCAGGTGCCAGGAGCTTCTTCTGGATCTTCCACATAGGTGCAGGGTCCCAAGGCCTTGGTCCATCCTCTACTGTGTTTCCATGCCACACGTAGGGACTGGATGGGAAGTGGAGCAGCCATATACAAACTGGCACCCATATGGGATCCTGGTGGTTGCAAGGCGAGGACTCCCAGAAGGATACTCTTTAAGTTGATAATTTTATATGCCTAGGGATGTTACTAAACCTATCCAAATGTTCCTAGGCCAATAAAAAGTTTCCCACCCCTGGTCTAGATCAGTTTTCCTTTGTGTACTCACAATAATTATGCAAATAGGCGGTAAGATACTTGTAGGCATGAAGTATTTTTTTCCTTTTGATATCCCCAGTATCTGACACAGTGCATGGTAGATACACACTAAACCTGAATTTATTTTCTTTTTCTGCTGCAGTTTTTTCAGTGGCTTTCTATTCCTTAGTGATCACGGCTCAGTCTGGCATTCAGAGCCCTGTGTCGTGAGCTTGTTACTTACCTTTCTGTTTTCATGAGTCATTGATACCCTGCAGACTAGCTGAACAGAACTACCTGCTATTCTACATTTTGTACACGTCAATACCTCACTATCTTTGCTGGTACTTCCATTCCCCTTGGGAATGCACAATTATTAAAATTCACTCATTCTTTATGTTTTCTATATTCAAATGATAAGCATATTTTTTTTTTTGCTTGTACAATTAAAAGCTCTCAACGTTTTAAACTTGGTCTGTTTGGAATATGTAATGATACAATGTGTCTGAATCCTATTAGGCAAGCATTAAGCTGATAGTTATGAGCATTTATTATCTTATATGTTTTATATCTTATATTTCTTTTATCCTGTATATGTTTGAGATTTCTACAATAAAACTTTTTATAAAGATGATGGCTCAAGTGCTTGGGCCCTTGCCGCCTATGTGGGAGACCTGGCTGGAGATCTGGGCTCTTGGCTTGGGTTTACTTCAGTCCTGGCCATTGTAGGCATTTGGGGAGTGAACCAGCGGATGAAAGATCTTTTTATATCTGTCACTCTGCCTTTCAAGTAATTGAAAATAAAGCAGATAAACATTTAAAATGATGTCTTTATCAATTCAACTTAAGAACATAAAGATGTTTATCATGTTTGGTAAAGAAAGCAAGTGGCGATTGTGAGAGAATTTCAACACTGTTCCCAGTGCTCCTTCCTCAGCATAATCTTCCCCCTTCCCACCCCACCCCCATGGGAGTTGGGTGTGGGTTGGTGGTGTGACTTACTGTGGTCAGTTAAAGGTGAACAGCATTGAGATGTGCTGCTTTTGAACGCTTCCTTTAGGAGCAGAGCTCCGACTGCTGGGATTTCCACCCCGTGTAATATAGAGCAGAAGTTCTGCTGAATGTGAAAGACCAGCAGCCTGAGTGGGAAATAAACCTTTGTCTCTCTGAGTCACTGAGTGTGAGGCTGCCCATCCAGCCCAGTGCAAAGCCTAAGGTTGCTCTGGCAGTACTGATAACTACATCCTCCCCAGGCTTCCCCCTGCCAAATGACTGGATCACATTAAAATGGAGCGCTGGGTTCGGAAGTGGGAAAGACAGCCCTTTCTCCCAAAAAGTGAACTTGAACCTGGGAGCTGAAAGTGACAGGAAGGTAATGAAACTAGGTTGTCCACAGGGCTGATGCCTTTGGTAGCACTAGACAGACCTCAGAAGCACTGGGAAAATGGGAAAGCCAAACTAATATTCTGAAACTTTGCAATAGCCCAGAGCACTCCAGATGGGACAAATGGTCTTGGTGGGTTTGTTACCATGTTGGAATTCTCAGAGACAGATTTTTTTTAAAATTATGAAAGAATATGGAAAAATTGTTACACACTAAGTACTATTATATATTTTTTTTCAAATTTAACCTACTTAATTTTCATATCTCCACAACCAAATACTTAGTGGCATCCCCATTTCAAAAATAAAAAGGCTAAAGTGCTAAGTAATTTATCTTAGGTCAACTTTTTTTTTAAATTGGTAGAGGGGAGATTCAGATTCCTGCAATTTGGTTCTAGAGTTTGAGCTCTTTACCCCCTGTGGGGGGGAGGGGGGGGACGGGCGGGGGAAGGGGAGTGGGGAGAGAGAGAGAATATGCTACTGTCACTCTTTTTTGAAAATTTAAAAATTGACTTATTTTCTTGTGAGACAGTTAGATGGATGGAGCTCCCATCACTAGTTCATTCCCCCAGTGCCTGCAATGGACAGTGTTGGTCCAGAGCCAAGGCCAAGAGCTGGGAACTCAATCTAGGTCGTAAATGCAGATGGTGGGGACTCAGCTACTAGAACCATCTCTGCTGTCTCCCAGGGTCTGTATTAGCAGGTGCTGGAGTAAGGAGCCAGTTGTGTATTGAACCCAGATATTCTCATTGGTAATTTAGGTGCCTTTACTCACATGTTGACTACTAAGCTACACACTCACCCTTTCAATATTATTTTGTTCCTCTTCTAACGAAGAATGATTACATAGGGAAAATTTAAAGAAATAAGGAGTGGAGGGAGCCAGCAATTGTGGTGCAGTGGATGAAGTCATAATGTGTCTTAGATGCTTTGCTTCAGATCCAGCTCCCAGGTAATGGCTTGGGAAAAGCAACAAAAGATGGCCCAAGTTGCAGGTTGGCCCCTGCAACCCAAGTGGGAGACTGGATGAAACTTCTGGCTCCTGGCTTCAGCCTATTCCAGTCCCAGCCAATCCAGCCATCTGGAGAATCCAGCCATCTGCCTCTCTCTGTGTAACTCTGACTTTCAAATAAATAAGCAAATCTTTTGAAAATTAAAAATGAAAGATTCTATACTTTATAGCAAGGATGGGGAGCATCTGGCATATGGGTCATAAAAGTCACACAGAATTACCAAGTCCGGCCCTGCCAGGGGAACTGCAGTTGGAACTTGAAATTCCATATATCCACAGCAGGCTAAATTTTTAAGTTGATGATTGTGTATAGCCTGTTATTAATATCCCAATATCCCTTGGCAGAATATGTTTCCGCACCCCTGCTATGGTTTAAAAATGAAATGCTAATGATAGGGCATCTGCTAAGCACTAATGTAGCAGGTAGTATTCCAAGTACTTGACACATGTTACCTGCTTTAATCCTTACAATAACTGGCAGAGCCAAGCACAAATACCATTCCCACTTCCTAGAGGTTGAATATTCTTACCAACATCACATAGCTGGTGAAGCTGGGCTTTAATCCTGACCAGGATGTTTCCTGAATCTTTGTGTTGAACACTGACATTCAACTACCACTATTGTGAGTAGGCTGATAGTGTCCGGTAGATTTATTGTTGGGAATGTGAGGGTTAACCTCTCTGAAGAGCTGAACAATCATGTGAGATTTTGAAATGTCTAACTCCTGCCAGGTAGTATACTGAAGAGATAATTCAAAAAGAAAAGTTATTTTTTGGCGGGCTGGGCAGTAATCTTCCTGGCTATGGAGAGGTCCATTTGCCAGAGCATAGTGCACTTTAGATAGTATGTTAACATAAAATTGGTGGCACTGTTCCAAACTCGACAGCTCCATAGGCCAGATAGATTTTCTGAAAGTCTTACAAAGATAAGACTTTCCTTTCAAATCTGAAATAGGGTCTTAAAAAAAATTTCCAGCACCATAGGGAATATAATTGTATCAGTGAAAGGGAGAAAAACTTCTAGTGTGAGCAGGAAGGGGGAGATTTTGTTCACAAAAGATGGAGTTTGTTGTCAGAAAAGAAACAAAAAGAAGTGTGAGCCGCTCGGTGTCAGTGAGAATTCTTGGTGTTTAGTCTTAGGAGCCATTTTGCATGGAAATGAATGAAATATAAACATAGCATTTTATCTTGGCTATGACGAGAGACTTCAAGATTGTAATGTGCATTAAGATAACATTCCAAACCTATCCTTTCAAGTTTCCAGCCAAGAATTTGTTTTTATAATTTCTTTGTAGTTGGCAAACAGCTGACCTCTGCTTGAGATATGACTTTTCATGCTATGGTTCTGAGTCCTGCTGTGTGTAACCATTAACTTGCTGTGTGCCCCTAACTCCATCACTCTCCTCCACCCTAACCCAAAGCAAGGGATGGGTCTGTCACCTCCTTCCAGTTTGAAAACTCTGTGGCTCTAGCCTATGGACAACGATAGTAACTGTAAAAAGTGGGATTGCTGGAGGGATTGGACTCTTAAGATGTGGGCTGCTGAAGCATTTTGTAAATGACCAGTTCTATCACCAACTCTAACGGGAAGATAAACTTAGCAGCCAAGGTCTTTTATGACTTATATATTTAGGATGTTGATTTGCAGTTGCTAAGTTTATTTCAAGTCACTGCTGTAGTTCACAGAAATTGAAATCTGTCCATATGTACCCTGACTTCCCAACACGAGTGGAGACTTTGTTCATGACATAACTTGGAATGCCTCTTCCTGAGCCTACGATGTGGACCCTTGGGTAAGGTGAGGGCTGACTGCTGCCAGCTGCTACCTGAGAGCCTCTCTGGAAGGTGGGATGCCTGGCTGCAGGGAGCTGCTTTACCCAGAGGTGCACACCTGTGTGGAGCAGCCTCCCTACTGAGCCTATGTCCCAGTGCCTTGGAGTACCTGCACAGTGGGCAGATGCCACATGTGCTTTGTCAGCTCCCCCTGGCAATCCAGCACTGCCTGGAGTGTTAAACAACTTCCTTGTAGGACGTCTTAATTACAATGAAATGAATCCAGATGTGCAGTCAGTGCTTAGGAGCAACACATTAATACTGTACGAACACTGATCATATGCCAGGTACTGTTTTATGTATTTTAACTCACAAACCTGCCACAAATATCCCTATCTTACAGATGAGAAAACTGAAGCATACAGAAGTGACTTCTCAAAGCTTACACAGCTAATAAAATGCAACTGAAAATGCAAACCCAAATTGTTGCATGACACATACATGTATCAAAGTAGCATATTGTACCCAATAAATATAAACAATACTTATTAAAAATGTAAAAGAAGTTTTAATTTAAAAAGAATACAAAATCCAGGCAAGCAGACTGTAGAAGTGACGTTTTAAATTAAAACTCTATTGCCTCCCATTAATGAAGGAAAAAAAAATTTTTTAAAGATCTATTTATTTGTATTACAAAGGCAGATTTACATAGAGAAGGAGAGACAGAGAGAAAGGTCTTTCATCTGCTGATTTCACTCCCCAAGTGGCCATAACAGCTGGAGCTGACCCAATCAGAAGCTAGAAGCCAGGAGTTTCTTATGAGTCTCCCATGCAGGTATAGAATGCCAAGACTTTGTTGAGGATCTCAAATAGATCCTCAACTGCTTTTCCAGGCCATAAGCAAAGAGCTAGATGGGAGGTAGAGCAGTCTTGACACAAACCAGTGCCCATATGGGTTCCAGGTGCATGCAAGGCTAGGTCTTTAGCCATAAGGCTACTGTGCCGGGCCTATGAAGGAAAAGTTTTTAAAAATTAAATGATGATGGGACCTGGTATGGTAGCCAAGTGGCTAACACCCCACCTTGCATGTGCCAAGATACTATATGGGTTCCAGTTCCTGTTCCAGTGGCCCCAATTCCCGTCCAGCTCCTTGCCTGTTGCCTGGGAAAGCAGTAGAGAATGGTCCAAAGCCTTGGCACCCTGCACCCACATGGAAGACCTGGAAGAAGCTCCTGGCTCCTGACTTCAGATTGGCTTAGCTCTGGTCATTGAGGCTACCTGGGGAGAGGAAGATCTTCCTCTCTGTCTCTCCTCCTCTCTGTATATCTGGCTTTCCAATTAAAAAAAAAAAGATGACAAACAAAAATTTAATAATGTACTTTATCCCAAAAGCAACTTTAAAGTCTGGTAGTTGCATTGAAAATGTTCGCAAAGAACATGTTCTGTGCTGTACATTTTTGCATCATTGGGCTCCTGTTTATATTTGCTGCAGATCAACCCCTTTACATCACAAAGCTGAGTGAAGCAGTTGCAGCTTGGGCCCTAATCTCATACAGCAGTGGCCACTCACTCCAGATCATTTGCTTTCTGTGGTTTGTTTCTATTCTCAGGAAATATGTGTTGTGTTTCTGTTTCCATCAAAGATACTTAGCAGAGCATTAGTAAATAGAACAGTGGCATATTTTGCTTTAGATAGTAATTTTGTGTGTTACCGGGGTTTCTTTTTGTCATCCATCCCAGAGCTAGTAACTCTTCCCTTGTGTGGGTCATTGGCAAGGGCATGCCAGCAGTGCAGGTGGAGGTCAGAGCGGGTATGCCTAAGACTCCTGCCCTTCTCTCCCACTTCTTACAGTTTCTGCTTGTGTTTCCTTTAGACAAGCTGTCTGTCAATATCTGGTGGGAGGTGTCACTTTTCTATACCATGTCTAAATCCAATTGGACTTCTACACAATTTTTTCATGGTAAAAAATATGTGAACGATGCTTGTCACCCCATTATGCTTTCAAGGTGATGGGTGCCTCTTTCACTCTTTAAGGCACACAGTCTAAGTTTTTATGATTTGCAAACCAAGTGGTTTTTCATCTTCTGCTATTAGACAGCTAAAGTATTAAGAGAGTGCCTTCTGCATCAAATAAATTAAGCATCTACGTAATTTACAGCTCCAAGTACCTTTGCCAGATTAGTATAATTGAATAAAGTCAACAGATTAAATGTTCCCTTGGCAGTCAGCAAAGGTATGAGATAGAGCACCTGGACTGCCCCCACTGGGTCTTGTCATTAAATCACAAATGAGCACTCAGAATCCCGGGTTCTTGTGTGATGACAGGAACTGATTTGGGAGGCTGGAGCTTGATTACCTTCTAGGTGTCATAACGCTCATTACCCTGGTTTTTTAGGCAGTACGAACCTCTCAGAACAATGGAGAGGGGGAAAAATGATAGGCAGGAAGAAAGGAGATAAATGGAAACTCCTCCATCCAAGTGGGGAGAAGTTAGTAACTTCTTTTTCCTAGGTTGGGACTTCCTCAATGTTCATGTGCTCAGATCAAAAGCCCCCAACGAGGGAATATTTGTATGTGGAACTGACATTTATCACTGTCAAGGTCAGAACCAAAAGTAGCCAGAAAAATATCAAATGTTTCCTTTGTTTTTACAATGTCTAGGTTTTTGACCAGCACCTATTTGTGGCCAGAAAGGAAATATGGTCTATAGAACAGATAACAGTAGCTGAAAAACATCCCTGTGCAGCCAAGATCCATTTCTTGGCCAGGCTTTCTGTTCCAGAAACCAGTCATTAGATCTAAGTAGAAGTTTAAAATCAGAATATGGTTTTAAATTTAATAATGAGAGAGCTCAGATGGCTGGTTGAAAGTGTGTATGCGTTTCTCCTGTGAAAATCTTACTTTTAGATGATATTCATTGCTCCCAGTTGAAAAATAAGGTCCTTCCTCTATTTGCTCAAAACTTCTTAGGAATCCAAGCACTACAGGGAAAACGGGGCAATTAGAACTGTGCTGTATTTCTCAACCGTTGTTTACATAGCTTCACTGGAGATGAATGGAACAGGGGAAAAAAAAAAAAAAAAGAAAGGAGCCCATGCCAGGTGCCCTGTGTACTAACAGCTCTAGTAATTGCTGCACTTTGGATTTGAGCATCCTCTTTCTGAGGAATAGGAGAGGATGAAAGAGGTGATGGTGACAATTTGTCCTATAAAGCAAACTTTAGTGATAAACCCATTACACTGATTTTATCATTGTGAAATTCTCCCCAGGAATCCCTCACCCCTTTTAACTTCTATTTAGAAAAAGAGGATTGGAAGTGGAGTCTCCCAGGCCTGGCTGATGAACATGGCCTTGAACATGTCAACTGATGTATTGTTGTCTTGTGGAGTCTGCGGACAGCCAGGCCAAAGTCAATTGCATAAAGCAGGTGTGCATATCCTCCCCCCCCCCTTCAGAGGCAGTGCACTTTGAAGCTGGGAAAACCAAGGACATTGGTACCCTCAAGGAAACAAGGATATAATTATCACATCGCCCAATTTGCCAGTGACCTTCCATTCCTGAGGCCTGCCCTACTCCCTATGCTGGCAGCCACCCAGGTGCTCAGTGCGGACCGGCCGCTTGGATGCAGGGGCAGCCAATTCTGACACCCTTTGAACATGTTCTTAATCTCCTCCAGCTACACTGTTCTTGCTGACATCAATCGGCCAGCCTGGGGGCCTTAGACCCCAACCACCAAGGGAGGCCTGGTTGGGCCACGTGGAGTCTGAGCGGTTCAGGATATGGGAGGATTTGTACTTCCCCTCACCTCTGTCGCCCATCTGTGGCCTGAGCTGCAGCCTGGAGGTTGGGACATAACCTCTCTGCTCCTTGCCAAGTCAGCCATCATTGCCTCCGTCCTGGAAGCAGACCTCTCAAGGCCATGGGAAGCTCAGAATGGAGACTCTGAACTCGGTGATTATGTGGAAAATGTTGAAAGCAAAAGCCTAATAAAACGAGCTCAGAAAAACAAAGAGTTGTAAATTCTCATTAGAAAGGAGAGGCTGAGAGTTCATCTACTGTGTTTTCAGGTCCCACAGGAAGCGAGGATTCACTGGGCAGTAGCCAGCCAGGCTGCCTTCTGCTTCTCTGAGTCAAGTGCCCAGAGGCAGGAATCACACAAACTTCCTTATCCTGTTCCTTCATACACAAACACACACATACACATACATACCCACCTCCACATACACGCCAGATACCCCCTACACACACAAACACATAAACACACCCTACACAACTCCCTATACACACATACCCTACAACACAGACACACATACACACACACCACTCACCCAAACATACTACACATTCCTACACATACACACCCTATACACATACCCTGCATACACATGTACCATACACACCCCTACATACTTCACACATACATCCCATATATTTACATACACACCCACTACAATGCATACCTCACATCCTATATACATTCCATATACACATATACCCCTTTACACATGTGCTCTTCAACCTCCATGCACACAGCCTACACAAAATAACCCTTACACACACCCTAAATGCCCCAAACACAAATACCTCTATACACATCCTGTCAGCACATACGCCTACACACACACTCTACAGACTCCATAAGCATCCTCCATACATGCAAACACCTGCCATAGGCACACATACTCTACGTAACCCCCTACACATACAAAGAGCAAGAGTTGAGAATGAGAGGAGCGAGCGAGAGAGAGATTTTTGTGGACTGTTTCACTCCTCAGGTGGTTCAATGGCTGGGACTGGGCCAGAACAAAGCCAGAAAAGCCCTCCCATCAAGGTCTCACATTGCTGGCAGGGGCCCAAATAGTTGAACCACTTTGCTGCTTTTCTAGGGAGCTGGATAGGAAATGATGCAGCCAGGATTCTTTTTTCCCTTCTATTTTATTTTTAATTTTCTCATACATTTCCATAGGCTCTGGGATTTGCCTTATGCCCGCCCCAAATTCCCTCCCCGCAGCTGAATTCCATTATTACAATAGTATAGTCCTTTATAAGCAGTCATAAGTCTATCAGTCTGTTATTTAAGTGTGTCCTGACATTGCTGATACAGACAACGCCAGAGAGTCCAGCATTCTACTGTCAAGAGACATCCAACAGTCTCATTGGGAGTCCATCTTTGATTTGGAAGCCAAGATGCATACTACACTGTATCTTCACATCTGGATATGCAAGTCTCTATTATTCCATTGCAATATATTCCCTTAAATGAAAATCCATAAAACAAAATCAACAACAGGAATAAAGTTTAAAAAAAGTATAACATCGGGCCCGGTGCTGTGGCGCAAGTGGTTAAAGGTCCTCACCTTGCACGCCCGGGATCCCATATGGGTGCCGGTTCTAATCCCGGCAGCCCCGCTTCCCTTCCAGCTCCCTGCCTGTGGCCTGGGAAAGCAGTCGAGGACGGCCCAAAGCTTTGGGAACCTGCACCCGTGTGGGAGACCCACAAGAGGCTCCTGGCTTCGGATCGGCATAGTATTGGCCCGTTGCGCTCACTTGGGGAGTGAATCATCGGACGGAAGATCTTCCTCTCTGTCTCTCCTCTCTGTATATCCACCTTTCCAATAAAAAAAAAAATAATAAAAATAAATCTTTAAAAAAAAAAAGAAAATAAGAACAAAAATATCAAAACCCATGGATTGCAGTAATAAAGTATTAAAAGGGCTATTGATCTTGCATGAAACTTGTCTTATATCAAAGAGAACATATGGTATTTATCTGTTTGGGATTGACTTATTTCACTGAGCATTAATGGTTTCTAGTTGGGGTCATTTGGTTGCAAGTGGTAGAATTTCATTTCATTCATAAAAAATGGCTGAGTAGTATTCCATGGAGTATATGTACCACAGTTTCTTCAACCATTCCTCTTTTGACATTCATCTGGATTGTTTCCATACCTTTGCTATAATAGATTGTGCTGCTGTGGATATATAATTACAGATCCCTTCTTATATGCAGTTTTCATGTCCTTTGGATACATTCCCAGAAGTGGGATAGCTGGGTCATATAGCAGGTTTATTTGGAGTTCTCTAAGCACTCTCCATACTGATTTCAATACTGGTTGTACTAGCCTACGCTCCCACCAGCAGTGTAGGAGAGTACCTTTTTCCCCATATCCACTCCATCAGGTGTTGTTAGGAGAGTTCTGAATGTAGGCCCACATCACTGGAGTTAGGTGGAGTCTCACTGTGGTTTTCATTTGTATCTCCCTGACTGCTAGGGAACCTGCGCATCTTTCCATATGTCTATTAGCCATTTGCATTTGTTGTTTTGAAAAATGTTCATTTCCTGCACCCATTTCTTCACAGGGTTGTTTCTTTTACTGTAGATCCTGGATATTAGTTCTCTTTAAGTTGTGTAGTATGCATTGATTTTCTCCCATTCCATTGGTTGTCTCTTTGTTGATCATTTCGTTTGCAGCCAGGAATCTAACTGATGGAATGCCAACAATGCAGTTGGTAACTTAACTCACTATGTCAAAACAGCAGCTCCCCTCCCCACTTTTTAATACTGAAGACCTAACAGAATCTATAAGTATCTACATACCAATAATGTAAGTGTCTCAATGACTTCTTATTCTCTCTGTCCACTTCATGACAACCCTTTGAAACCTGAAACAAAGGAAGAAAGAAACAGAAGTGAGGTGAAGTAACAATCAAGAAATAATCAAAATCCCTTGCCTTATCCCTTCCACTCATCTCACAGGCTTTCCCAGAACCCTTGGTCCTCAATGTATATTTTTATTTATTTGAAAGAGAATTACAGAGAAGAAGAGAATGAGGCAGAGAAAGTTATCTTCCATTTAGGGGTTCAATTCTCAAATGGTCACAACAGCCAGGTCTGGGCCAGGCCAAAGCCAGGAACTGGGAGTTTCACATGGAAGCAGGAACCCCAGACATAGACCATCTTCTCCTGTTTTCCCAGGTACACTAACAAGGAACTGGATCAGAAATGGAGCACCCAGGACTCGAACCAGTGCGTATATGTGATGCTGGTGTTCCAGGCAGTGTCACAGCACTAGCCCCAATCCTCACTATTTGTTAGCATTCATCTCACAGTTAGAAGAGGCTTAACACCCCACAGACCAGTTTAATATAAGATCATCTGAATGCTTAAAGGGAGTTCTAGTGTATTAGAATATGTTATATTCTTGGAGAAATGTGATTGGAACTAGGCAGTAAGCAATGCCAGAGGTAATAAAGTGCCAAAGGAAGATTAAGCCATGCATCAAAATGACTTGGAGTAGCCAAATGGATGTGTGGATGACCGGAAGCAGAACACTAAACACTGGCTGTCATTATTAGGGAAGTATTTTGGAGGAACCTAGGTTGGGTAGGACTTTCACAGAAAGTGGCCATGTAAAGGAGGAAGCAAAGGTGAACCATGCCTGTGGTCTACATATCTGCATGGCCAGGCTGGCAGTGGGCAGACAAGGGTCTGTGAGGTTTCAGTGCATGAACTTGAGCCAAGAGAGAACACCCTAGGGGTGACACCAAAGCCAGAAGCCAGGAAACCATCCTGAGGTGTGTATAGAGAGGTTCTACGTCATAAGCTATTCAGGAACAAGACAAAAGTATAAGGGAAAAGACCTGTTATGAAAACAAAGTAATGATAGATGTCAAATTTTTTGTAGTAAGGCACACATGTTTTAATTCCATTTCTATAAACTTTTTGAAGTTTTCACATAGGAACTAGAGAGCTCAGTTCTAAGCCAGTTGGGGATGAAGGTAAAAATGGGATCTAGGGAGCTTTCTTATGATATTTTACCTTGGTGCTGCAGGTAGAGTTCAGAGCCCCAGCTATGTGAAAGAAGCACAGTGGAGGGCTTGGGGAAGGCTAGTGTAGATTGTAGAATGCTTGTGAGGGGACCAGTGTCACTGGGGTAGGTGGGATGAGGCCAACTGGGAAATCCGAGCTCCACAGACAGCAGCCCCACTGTCAGGCCGAGCAAGCAGCTCTGGAGTGTGGTGCACAAGCCTGTGTTCATGTGGTCAGTATGACTCTTAAGACCCATGAAGTCATTTTTCCTCTTCACTCACCTACTGAGGTGTAAATCTCAGCTCTGCTGCGGGACAGCTATATGGCTTAGGGGAAATATCTTCTCTGTGCTTTTGTGTCTCATCTGTAAAATGGGGCAAGCATATAGCCACAGTTTGGATGTGGTTCAAGTACACCCTCCAAGGCCCATGTGAGAAAAGACGTGTACATATGACGTGTACTATTTCAGGAGCAGTACTTGGAGCAATGAACAAGATGAGAAATAAAAAAGACAGAAGGGGCTAGCATCATGGCACAGTTGTCTAAGTCACTGTCTGAATGCTGGCACCCTGTGTCAGAGTACCAGTTCAAATCTAAGCTGCTCTGCTTCCAATTCAGCTTCCTGCTAATACACCTGGGAAACCAGTGGATGATGGCCCAAATACTTGCTTCCCTCAGCCCATGTGGGTGACCCAGATGGAGTTCCTGGTTCAAGTCTGGCCCAGCTCTGGCTCTTGAATTTGGAGAGAGAGAGACAGTGGATGGAAGTTCTATTTGTCTTTCCCTCTGTGTCTTTCAAATGTATGTGTGTGTGTATGTGTGTGTGTTTCTATTGGTTCTCTCTGTATATATAAGTATATATATAAAGAGAGAGAAAATACCAGTAAGGAAAGTAAGTGAAAAATTTTTCTTGTACTAGGTTCTTACTTTGGCATATTAAAAGGCCATGATTCTATTTGGGGGAAGGTGAAGAAAATCAGGATTTATTGAACTCTCTTCCATACATTTTATACTGTCAAAAAAGGCTAAGGATCTTGATCATGCTCACTCAGCAATCCAGTGGCAGAGTCCAGTTTTTGTCCTAAGTCTAGGTTTAGTTCACTTCAAAATATTTCTGAAACACTAAAGATCAGACCCTGTGTAGCTACTAGGCATATCATGGTGAGCCACATGAATGAAACTCCCTGCCCCAATGGGGCTGTCAGTCCAGTGAGGAGATAATGATCCAGATAAAACAAGTAAAACAAAAAGTATCTTAGATAGCAATAAGCTTTCAGGAGAGAAAAACTGAGAGAGGGCAGACAGGGAGGGGAGTGGGCATGCCAGTTAATTTTCTGTGCCAACTTGACTGTGCCAAGGGGGACCCAGATGTCTGGTAGAACATTCTTTCTGGACATGTCTGTAAGGGCACTGTGGAAGAAACTAACATTGCATTCACATGTTGAGTAAAGGTCACTTCTACCCAATGAAAGTGGGAGTCAAGGGCTGGGCAAGATGGCCTAGTGGCTTAATTCCTCAACTTGGGAGTGCTGGGATCCCATGTGGGCATCGGTTCTAATCCCAGCAGCCCTGCTTCGGCCTAAGAAAACAGTCAAGGACAGCCTAAAGCCTTGGGACCTTGCACCCGTGTGGGAAACCTGGAAGAGCTCCTGGCTCCTGGCTTCAAATCAGCTCAGCTCCAGCCATTGTGGTCACTTGGGGAATGAATCAACGGATGGAAGATTTTCCTCTGTCTCTCTTCCTCTCTGTATATATCTGACTTTGCAATAAAAACAAATCTTTTTTTTTTTTAAAAAGTGGGAGTTATCCAACTCATAGAGGTATCAGTGTGGCAAAAGATCAGAGGAAGGGGGACTAGCATTTTGCCAGAGCTGGAACGTTCATCTCCTGCTCAGACGGGGAAACTTCTGCTTCATGTGCCTTCAGGCTTGGATTGCATTGCGTCAGCAGCTTGCCTCTTTTTCTACTTTGCATACGAAGATCATGAACGTCGGCATATACAGTTATTTGAGCCAGTCCCCCAAGATCTGTCTTTATCTCTTCTATCTGTCATATTGTTCTATTTCTTTTGAGAAGCCTGATTAATACAAGGGAGGCGATTTTGAAAGGGGTGGCCAGGGAAGACGCTGGAAAGGTGGCAAGACATGGAGGAAGATTGAGAGTCATTGAAGTACGCAACTGCTTTGGACTGCTTGCCCGTTTCTGTTTCTCTAGGTTGGAAAATTAGGAAAACTGGAGGTCAACCTTGTCTTTAAATTAACTCTGCAATGTGTCAGGATACTCACTTTTATCTTTATCTCTTGAGTTTTCCTTATCTTGGCTATAAGTCAGGGTCACCAGGATTTTTTAGACAGCATATGGAAGGGGAGAGGCAACTGGTCATTGTAGGAATGAAAGACTGAGTTGTATCTGAATGCAGATGTCTTTTCTCACTGATGCAGAATGTTCTATTTGCCCAGATCCTCACTAGTCACTGCTTGGGAGGCGACGAAGAGATTTCAGTTCAACATCATTTACTGATTTACACAGCAGAGGTTAAGCGCTCTTGCTTATGTTAATGTAATTTAATCCACATGACCACAGACAGAGGTGATTTTTACTATGTTATCTTACAGGAGGAGAGTGTAAGCAAGCTGCCCACGGCCATACCACCTGTGAGTGGCAAATGCCAGGCTGCCAACCTGCAGCTGTCAGGACTTCTATTCCTGTTTCACTGCACAGGCTTCTAGCAGAAACAAATACGCAAACACTTAAGTGCAAGACCATTTCTAAGCCCAGGGCTGGGCAAAAATGACCTGTCTTCTCCTAAAAAGAAAACATCCAGGTGGGAGAAATTTCATCTTTGAATGTGGAGATTATATTCTCAGTTGCTAGAAAAAAGTGGGTAAACATTTTATTCTGTGCCTAAAAGTTGGAATAATAATGGAGACAGAAATTTTTCTTTTTCCTTTTGCTCAAGGTCTTTAAGTCTTTAAGGTCTCACCTGCAACTTACAAACCTTACAGGAGGCAGACCCACAGAATACTCCAGTGGGCTGGAGAAACATTTTTCCTACAGCTCAATCCATGCTGTGTGAGAGTCTTCCAGTTGTAATGACTGTTATCCAGCCTCACTCAGTAGTGTGTATGTTGGTCATTTTCAGGCTGACACCTTGGTACTTTCAATCCAGTCATAAAATAGACATACTTTGTTGCTCTAGCAATTTCATTCCCAGCTATTTTTCCCAAGGAAATTGAGTCCTTGTGCACCAAGGTTAATGTACAAGTTAGGTTTTATGCAGTATTATTTGTTATCAATTTTAATGCTGTGTTATGTAAGCTATTAGACTCAAATTTCTAATGAGAAACAGGCTCAGTTAGTTATGGTTTACCCCATACTAGAAAACTTGTAGTATCATGAACATGTTACAGAGGAATATTTGGTGACATGAGGACACTTGTAACACATGAATAAACACAAGCAGGATAGCATCCCAAGTATATGAAGTACATACAGGGTAGATAATATATTATGAAAGAAATGCACTAAACTTTCCTCCAAAGACGTGGCTGTGTCCAATTTGATTCAAGGCAGACAACAGGCATCTTTTAGCTAGAAGTTCAATGCAGATCTATAAATGTGAGATCTATAAAGATCCCCATGTCTTCTTGTTACTCCTGGAGTAGTCTTCAAACTTCTTATTATTGGCTGGTCTTCCGATTATGTGTGCGCCTTGGCCTTGTTCAGGATGCTTCCCCCTCACAGGTCCTTTGTGCTCTCAGCTTGTACCCACTCAACTCAACCCTGCTCCAGTGCCTGTATGGTCCCTGCTGCCTGGAAGGCTCCCCGCTTCTTCTCCTGCCATCTCGTTTCTTCAGGTCTCAGCCTCAGTGTTACATCCTTGGACAGTGTCACATCCTTCGAGGGCACCTCCCTGACTGCTGGCTGTAATGTTGGCTGCCTCCTTTTGTCCTCTCACAGCTGTCTTGCTTTTCTTCCCTTTTAGCAATTGTCACATGCATTCTCACATAATGGCATTCTCACATGCATCTGGACTTGTTCAATGTCCAGTTTCCTATAGATTCTAAGACCCCTGAGGGGAAGAGCCTCATCTATTTTGTTCACTGTGGTATACTAGCTGCCTGCTGAAAGGCTTTTCATGACAGGCGCTTAACAATTATTTGATGAATGGATGAATGAGCAAAATCAATAATAAAAAAAAAAGTATTAGACACTGACTCTAACTAGCCAAGTGTTGTGGAAGGTTTAGAAGCTTGTTGCAGAAGGAAGCTAGGGACTGGATAGAAAGTGATTATAATCAAAATAACACACAACCCATGATTCATGCAAGGAAATGCTTCACTTATCTCTAAGACATTTTCTAAGAATGGCTCATTGGTTTGAACTGTGTCCTACATCCTTCAAGGAATAGTAACTGAAGGAAAATACCACTGAGCACAGGTGCCGTGTTGTTCCAGGGGTGTTTGGGCTGGATCAGTGTAGAGCCAGCCTTGCTGTTCTGCATGCATTCTCAGCAGCTTTGGTCCATTAGTTTCTCTGAATTCTAACTGCCTTCATTGAGCAGGAGAGAAACTGCTCTGCTACAATCCCAGGACTTTCCCCGAATTGTTGAAGTGTTAGTTTGTAAGGAGAAATTATCACATCACCTGGAGGACTGAAAGAAAGACTAAAATGGGAGAAAGGGGAATGAAAGAGCAAATCACATTCATGCTAAAGGTTTCTACCTTGGTGGTTAAGATGCTGGTTCGAGTGCTTGTATCCCATATTAGAGAACATGCCTGGTTTCCATATAGGAGTACCAGCTCTTGTCCCAGGCACTGGTAGTTGAGTTCCTGCTTCCACACGGGTTCCTCATGGGAGACTCTGATGGAGTTCCTGGGTTTGGTTTTTTTTTTTATTTATTATTATTTTATTTTATGACACAGTTTCATAGGTTCTGGGATTCCCCCCAACCGTTCCCCCAAGCCCTCCCCACATGCTGAATTCCTCCACATTGTTGCAGTAGTACAGTTCATAACCAGTCATGATTCCTTCATTGTGGGCATGAACCATGCAGAGAGTCCAGCATCTTATTGTCCAGAGAAATTCAACAGTTTCATTGGGAGACCATCCTTGGTCTGAAAGTAGAGCTGGCAGAATATCATCCCCTCCAATGAAAAGCCACTACACAACTTCAACAACAGGAAGAAACATGGAAATTTACATCATAAAGTTAATTAACATGCTATTGAGTGACCTATATGTTAGAAAATTCAAGTTCTTAACCACATCCTATAACTGCTTCTTTGACATCTCAGTTTTAGTATATATACAACCGGCTACTATAAACCTTAAAATGGTTATAGGGTCCTATTCAGCTGTCTTGTATCTATTTTTATTTTTATATTTTGCAGCTTATGGTATTCAAGTGTGATTTTTACTGAACTTTAAGAATTTTGGGATAGTCCAAACAGGCTTATAACTCTAACAAACCATATGATAATGATTGAGGAGCAGAACAATTTTAGGAGGGGTGTGCAGAGAAATCTCCAATATCTTAGTGAGGAGTAACTGATCTTTGTGTCCTACCTAGTAAGGTATATGGTAGTCCAAGCTGACTCCAGCATGGCCAGCCTCTGAAGCTGGGAGCATTTAAGGAGTAAACTACTAAATATGGAGCTTGCTCTTCTCACTTTCTCTTTCTTCCCCTACTTCTCCCAGGAAGCTTGTGTAAATCCCCATACTAGTTTTAAGGACAACTATAGGAAAACAGACAATACTACACATTAACTTGATGATTTTTTTTCTCCTGCAGATTGGAAAATGGCAACTCTATCTGATTCTAGAAGCAGGACATGTTGGGGCAGCTGAGGGAGTGTCTGCAGGCATGATACAGGGTGTGTGAGGTGGGGGCAGGGGATGCATAAATATTTTCCAAGTCCTATTCAAACAGCAATGTCTATCTCCTACCAGGCACCCTGTGCTGCTATCAGGTTTTCCAACAGTTGATGGCAAATTCACCTCATAAATCAATCTGTACAAGAGGTCAGAGGCCAACCACAGCCAATTAAAACCTCTCTGTAATAATTCATCCAAGATCTGAGTAAGGACTTTTTTCAAGTCCTGGGAGGCTCTTATTTATTCTGATCAGATCAGTAGAGGAAGAACTAAATTGGGTAATTGGGTAAAGAACTAAATTTTTCTCTTATCCTGGAGTAAAACTGAAATATTTTTATAAAGGAAGGAAGGGGAAAAGGAAAAAATAGAAGTAATAGTAGCCAAAAAGAAATAGTGGTACTTTACTTTAAAAAAATAATAATAAATTCTCTTCTGAAAGGGAGTTAAAGAGAAAGAGAGAGAGAGAGAGATCTTCCATCTGAAAGTTCACTTCCCAAATGGCTATAATTACCAGGGCTGGGCCAGGCTGAAGCCAGGAGCCTCTTCTGGGTCTCCCATGTGGATGCAGAGGCCCAAGCACTTTGGCTATTTTCTACTGTTTTCCCAGGTCCATCACAAGGAACTGGATAGGAAATGGAGCAGCTGGGACTCGAACCTGTGCCCATAAGCGAGGCTGGCTTTATAGGTTGCAACTTTATTTGCTATATCACAATGCTAGCCCCTGGAGGCACTTTCTATGTGTGAAGTAGGGCCACCAAGGCTCTCCCCATACAGAGCCCTGCCTTTAACTGCTGCATCCTTGGAGAGGTTCCAGCCCACCTGTTTGTGATCTGGGTCATCCTGTCAGTGTGGTATCAAAAAAAAGCGCTACTGTTCGGTGTGAGTCTGCAACTCTGGAGAGACAAAATAAGCCCATTAAGATTGTTGCCTTGTAAAAGACTTTAGATTAGACGTTACCCAGGTGTGAGAAAGTGCTGGAAAAACAAAGATACCGTATAGCTCATGCTCTAAATGTATGAATATCTTACTATACATGTGTCTCACCCAAAGGGCTCTATAGGCACAACACGGCCCTGCTTGATTATTAACAAGGTCCTGATTTAACTCCTTTTTCAGGAATATGTGCTCCAAGAACATAAGCAGATATCCTTGGTACTTTTTAAAGATTTATTTCTTTTATTTGAAAGACACAGTTACACACACAGAGAGGAATCTTGCTTCTGTTGGTTCACTTCCCACATGACTGTAATGACCCAAACTGGGTTGGAACTGTGCTGATCTAAAGCCAGGAGCCAGCAGCTTCTCCCTGGTCTCCCACATGGGTACAGGGGTCTGAGAAGTTGGGCCTTCCTCTACTCCTGTCTGAGGCCATTAGTAAGCAGCTGGATCAAAAGTGGAGCAGCTGGGACATGGACTTGCACCCATACGGGATGCCAGTGTTGCAGGTAGCTTAGCCTACTGTGCCATAATGACAAGCCCTCCTTGTTACTTTTAAAAACAAAATGTGGGGCAAATCCTTGAGCTAGCATTTAATGTGCTGGTTAGGACACTGGCATCCCATGTCAGACTACCTGGGTTCGAGTCCCAGCTCCGATCCTAATTCTGCCTCCCTGCTGGTGCACACTGCAGAAGGCAAAGGTGATGGCTCTAATGGTTGTGTTCCTGCCACACACAGGGAGACCTGGATGGGGTTCCTCACTCCCAGCTTCTCCTTGCTTAGATTTGGTTGCTAAGACATTTCTGGAGTGAGTCAGCAGATGAGTCTCTCTCTCTCTTTTTCTTCTCTAAAACAAAATTAGAACAAAATGCTTAGTTTCCCCACTAATTACATGCATTATACACTGATGTGTATGATGTACTATATGGCTTCAACTGTGTATAGTGTCCTGCTTGATGTAGACTTGTGTTGTCATGGACAATTTCTTTCTAAATGTGTTTCTCACCTGGATGATGGGTACTAATTATAGTTCTGACTCAGGTGAAAGATGAAATGAGATGTTTACCAAATCCTAGCGGCTCCATGACCCCATAGTGCTGGCTCAGTGGTAGCTGTAACTGAAGACAACCCAATATTCTGGCCTGCTGCAGCTCTCCCTGGTTCTCAGCTTGCTTGGTCTCCAGCTCTCTTCCAGTCACAGGATGGGTAGATTCTGAATGATCACTCCTGATACCTGCAGTGGCAACCACTAGAGGTCGCAGGTGAGCAACTGCAGCCTCCTGTTGGGGGAATTGGCCACCAGCTGGGCTAGAGCCTCCTCTGTATGGCAGGGCAGCCCAGTCAGTGGTAGCTTTGCCAAGTACAAGGGTTCCATTATGGCACAACTTGCCTGATCAACAAAGGCTATGATTTAATTCTGCTCTCAATGTCGGGCACCTAAGCACATCTTTCAGCTACAAAATGCTTTATTCCTAATAATAAGTATGAAAATATGTTTAGGCCCTTAGAACTGTTTGCATTATAACAATGTAAAGAGGTCTGAGATTTATAAAGAAAAAAATTGGTGACTGGCACTGTGATTCAGTGTGCTCAGCTGCCACTTGGGATGTTGGAATGGAAGTTCCAACAAGCAAATTCTAGTCCCAGCTCCCTGCTCATGTATATGGGACAGCAGCAGAAGATGGTCCAAGTGTTTGGGCCTCTGATACTCAATGTGAAAGACCTGGTTGGAATTACTCATGGCTTCAGCCTCATTCACCCCTGTCTTTTGCTGTTACGGCCCTTTGGGGAGTGAGCCAGTAGGTAGAATATTCTCTCTTGAGTGTATGTGTACATGTATGCACACATGTTTTACATTTAAAATAAGTACATATTTTATTTAAAAAATAAAACAATTATAACCATTTGAACAGATTTTGGAGGTGCAGAGAAAAAGTCTATCTCCATCCTTTGTATTCTTCTCTCGACTCTGCCTGTGCATCCGATGAAGCAGCCAATGGTAATTGGCTTTGTGAATACCTTTCCATGACTGACAGAAGCAGTCATGGTATCCATATATTCCATGTTTGCACATTCAGCCTACTTCAGATACACAGTGTA
The DNA here is from genome assembly GCF_017591425.1 of Ochotona curzoniae. NCBI lineage: Eukaryota > Metazoa > Chordata > Mammalia > Lagomorpha > Ochotonidae > Ochotona > Ochotona curzoniae. Next base: position 10,488,478 of record NW_024465859.1, read on the forward strand.
TTGTTTAAATCCATAAAGTTCCACAAAGCAAAAACTTGAATCTGCTGCATGACAAATTCTATCCCGAATCCACACAAATGAAGTGATGTGTAGGCACTATAGTGTGTTATGCGTGCTTGGAAGGGAGGAAGCAAGTATTTAGTGCAGAGTATTAAGCCAACACACAGATGTCCACATCTGCTGTCAGAGGGCTTAGGTTTGAGTCCCAGCTCTTTCCTCCATCCTAACTTTCAGATAATGCACACCTGGGAGGTAGCAGGTGATGGCTCAGGTGCTTTGATCCCTGCACCACCAAAAGACCTACAGTGAGTTCTAGACTCCTGGCTATGGCTTGTCCCAGGCCTGGCTATCCTGGGCATTTGTAACTGAACCAATCAAATAGAGATTACTATCTCACTCCCTGTCTCTTTCAAACTAATAAATGAAGGACATAGTAGATTGTGCATACACAATATGTAATTCTGTGCCATTTCACTCAAGGAATTGAACATCTGTGGATTCTGTAATAAATACAGTCCTAGAACTGGAACAGTCACCTGTGGATGCCACAAGATAACTGTATTTTAAAAGTATAAGTACATGCAATCATGTAGGCTTTTACTCAGTGCCATTCATTCTTTGCTTTCTATTCCTCCCATGTCCAAAGGATTAGAGACATTTTTCCTGGCTATAATTACAAAACTATACAAAGGTATGGCCTTTGCCCCAGGACTGTAGGATACTCCATAAAGTGTTTCAAAATACTAACTTTGTCTTTCTTGCTTTTGCCTTCTTTTCAGTTTCCTCTGAGGAGATCCAAGGCATTAGGTTTTTGAAACCAAGCTTGGGATGAGGAATTTTGTTAACAAACTCAAAAAAAATTGTTTTCTTTCTCTGTAGAATCAGAGTAGCTCTGTCTATGATCCATTCATCTCTCCTAGGAAATCCTCCTTGTCTTCAGCTTTTCCTTCGGGTTGGAAACATGCAAAAAAGAAAGCTGGCAGAAAGAGACATTATCTCCTCAGAGGTCTCCCCAGACCCGCCAAACCACAATGCCCTATCTGGGGATGAGGAAATGTGTGTGATCGTGCATAGAAATTTTGCCCAGAAAACTCTATGTTGCCATCTGTAAGATGACCAGGTCCTGAACCACACCCTTGGGGAAGTGTGCCACAGCATCAAGGTGCACCATGACACTGAACTATTAGAACAGCTGCCATTTAAGTGAAACTGGCTAGATGAGTCCAAGAAGAGGCTTGAATGCCATCCTTCTCATTAAATGCTAGACAGTTCCTGAGCAAATAAACACCAAATGAAATTTTGCCCTACACACAGGACTTTAGAGTGGAGGGAAGCAGGGAATTCCCTCTTGTGATGGCCAAACCAGTTGTCAGGTCTTACTTTTTGCGTCATGTGGATCACTTACATCCACAGGAAGGGAACTGTTTAGAGAGATGCGGGTGAGGATGATGTTCTTAGAGGCAGGAATTCGCTTAACTCTACAAGGTAGACTAGATGACAGCATGCCTCACCTCTGCCCTGTGTTCAGTATAGGAGCAGAAATAGACATAGCTGAGTGAGTCAAGAGATGTGCTAAGAGAAAGTAATGCATCGCAGAACACAAAATTGTACTCTGACACCAGATTTCAGCCCCTAAATCCTGCCGGGCACTAACAGAGGCCCCTTCCAACTGGAACAGAATGGCCCTTATTGAATTATTTATCACTTGCGCAGTGTGAAGTGGCTGTGTTTGGGGAGCTGAAAGAGGAATCAGAACACTTCACAGGAAGTTTGACAGAGATTGAAAAGCAGCAGACACCCTCATGGCATGCAGACCCTCACTGGCAAACACACATGTATATTCTGTAATCACATTCTGTGCGGGCTTATCTATTGCTTGGCTGGGAGCTTCTTCAAGGCAGGGTGGTATTTTCTTTCCTGCATGTCCCATGTCCTGGTCATTCTCTAACAAGAAGTAAGGTTTATGAAACGGAAGTTCAATGAATGTTTGTGAAATAAACTCAGGGAACAGAATTAGTTAAAAAAAAAAAAAAGCCCCATCTTTAGATACTGCTAACTGGGAGTCTGGGGATTAACCTGGCGAGGCACAGGAAGAGCTAAGCAGAAGTTCAAGGGAATGTGATTGTCTCCAGTGTCTCCCCAGTGGGTTGATCAAGGTGGCACCTGCTGTCACCAAATGGATGCCTCTACCTGTTTAAAAGAAACCATCAATTTCTCACCAAGATGTTTTACCATGGTAGTTAACTAACATTCCTCATATTAGCCATAAGACTTGAAGTGCACACATACATGCATCCACATGCATGAGGGAAAATGAATATTATTTTTAAAAAACTATGTATGGATTTAAATTTTTCTTGCACCTATTCTGTTTTTCCATAAACTTTCAGAAACTCTATATATACATATATATAATATGCATGGATATATATTTGAAATATATATTTCTATGGTTTGAAATATATAAATGTACATATATATATATACATGTACAATATACACATATATACATATGTACCTGTATACAATATGTATATGTGAAAGACAGAGATAGAAATCTCCCATTTGGTGGTTCACCCCCTGGGTGCTTGGAATAGCCGGGCCTGGGCCAGGCTGAAAATTACAAAATCAATCCAGGTCTCCCATGTGAGTGACAGCAACTCAGTTCTTGAGTTAGCACTGTGGCCTCTTACAGACTGTGTTGGAAGGAATTTGGAAGTGGAAGCCAGAGCCAAGTATGGAAGTTCCCTACTAGTATAGAACATGGATGTCTTGAGCTGGCTTGCTGGTTTAGCTTGCTAATCCTCTGCCTGCAGCCGGTTCATTGAGAAAATTAACAAAATAGACACCTCAGTAGCCCAACTAATCAAAGAGAGAGAGAGAGAAGATACAAATCAATAGGATCAGAGATAAAAAGGAAATACAACAACAGACACCTTAGAAATACATAGAATTATTAAGAACTATTACAGCAACTATATGCCAAACAAATCAGAAAACCTAGAAGAAATGGATAGAATTTTGAACACATATAGTCTACCAATACTGCATCATGAGGCAATTAATAATCTAAATTGACCTATAAAAAGCACTGAGATTGAATCAGTAATTAAATCTTTCCCAACCAGGAAAAGCCCTGGACCAGATGGCTTCATTGCAGAATTCTACTAAATGAAAATTAGACCTGAAAATTGACCTACCATATGACCCAGCTATTCCACTTCTGGGAATATATCCAAAGAAAGTGAAATCTGCCTTTGAGAAAAGGATCTTTACTCCTATATTTACAGCAGCACAATCTGTAATAGCAAAGACACGGAAACAACCCAGATGTCCATCCAAAGAGGAGTGGATAAATAAAGTGTGGTATATCTACTCTATGAAATACTACTCAGCCAGTAAAAAGAATGAAATTCTACTGTTTGCAACCAGTTGGTCTCAACTAGAGACCATTATGCTCAGTGAGTCAATCCAAAAATTTTTAAAGTATATATTCTTTTTGATATAAGGCAACCTTCACGCAAAACACAAGAACAATAGCACTTTCAATACTGTTTTTGCTACATCTCAGGGTGTCTGATATTTCTGTTTTTATTTTCATTCATTCAAAAAAAGGCTTTGTTTTTCTTATTCATTTCCTTGCTGACTCATAGGTCTTGTAATACAATTATTTGTTTCAGGAAGGTCTTTGATTTTCTTTTTCATTTCTTCAGTGACACATTGGTGATTCAGTAGCATGTGATTTAACTTCATGTTGTAAATTTTCTATTTTCTTCCTGCTATTGACTTTGCTTTATGCCTTTTCATTTAGTGGGATATATAATGACTGCGTGGTAGAGAGTCTCACATACACATGTGAAGATACAGTGCAATACACATCTCTACTTCCAAATCAAAGATGGACTCCCAAAGAAACTGTTGAATGTATCTTGACAATAGGACTGTCTGCTGGACTGTCTGCTACTGCACCATAATGTTGGGATACACTTAAATCACAGAATGATGAGCTCATGACTGCTTAGGAAGTACTATATTGTTGTGAGATATGGGAAAAATTAGGGAGGGAGGGGAGACTTGGGAAGGAGTTATGGAAATCCTGGAGCAATGGAACTGTATCATGGGATAATAAAACAAACAAAAAACAAATAAATAAATAGTGTGGATATCCTAACCAGTAATCTTAATGCCTCCCCCTCCATGAATGTTTTAAAGTATGCTCTTGTGTTAGTGTGTGTATGTGTTATATACATGAGTATGGACATCTGTAGCTCTCCTAGCGTAGCCTCTGGTGTTTGCCTCCAAATGCTGGCTTCCTTCCCTTCTCTCTCCCACTCTGTGGGTTTTAATTCACGAAAGTTGGAAGAAACTATTCAGGGTTTCCTCTGCAATCATGTTTTGCTGGAGGGAAGAGAATGCTAAGTCCAAGGAAGAGTTGGATCAGGGACTAGGGGAACAGGGCTCTTATGGCGAACACTCCTAACTTGGCAGCAGACAAGTATGCATGGGAGCATCTGTGACATCCAAGCCTCTTGATACTTAAATCCCATGCTGAGGACACAGAAGGAAAATCCACAGGCAAGAATCAAGCTCTTGAAATTGTATAAAATCCATTTATTTGTATTTTATTTGATATGCAAAAAGAGACAGGGTGAGGTCATCATATGCTGGTTCATTTCCCAAATGCCTGCAACTTTGGCTAAGCCCAAGCAAAAATCCCAGAACTCAATCTGGATTTCCTGCATGGATGGCAGAGACCCAAGCCTTGAGCCATCATCTGCTGTCTCCCAGGGTATACGTTAGCAGAAAGCAGGAATTGGAAGTAGAGTCAGAACTTGAATCCAAGCACTCCAATATATGATGCAGAAATCATGAGCTGCATCTTAACCATCAGACCAAATGCCCACTTCTTTACTGTATGTTTTACATTGTGATTCTCTAGTTTAAAAAAGAAACTATGCCAGGCCCAGTGTCATGGCCTAGTGGCTGAATCTTCTCATTTTATGCCCAGGTTCCCATGTGGGCACCGGTTCATGTGCCAGAGCCCCATGTCCCATCCAGTTCCCTGCCTATGGCCTGGGATGGCAGTGGAAGACGGCCTGAAAATCTTGAGACCCTGTGCCTACGTGGGACACCCAGAAGAAGTTCCTGGCTCCTGGCTTCAGACTGGTTCAGTTCTGGCTGTTGTGGCCATTTGGGGAGTGAACCAGCAGACAGAGGATCTCTCTCTCTCTCTCTGTAAATTTGCCTTTTCAATAAATAACGGTGAATCTTAAAGTGTGTGTGTGCGTGTGTGTGTGTGTGTGCAGGCTTTATGCTTACTTTCTTTGTACATGAGTTAGAATAATGTGACAATGAGAAGTATTCCATAATAGCATAAACAAAAGGAGATGAGCCTCCTCTGATCCTCTGTCCCAGTCCCATTTTGAACAACGAAATTGAAAATATTTGAAAATTTAAAACACTTTGTGGCTAGTTCTGGCATTTCCTGGAAGGAAATGTAACGCTTGATAATATTCAGTTACAAAATGTATTCTTTGGTTCAGTTCTGCAATTGGACAAAGGAAAAAGAAAGAAGACGTCTAAGATTCCTTAGAAATAAACATCAGGCCAGGAAAGTGGTATGACAGGTGACTGCTTTCAGGCTAACTTTAAACTCTGGTGTATTACTCAATCTGAAAAGTCTGACCAACTTTGCAGTTCTCAAATCTATGAAAAATTCCTAGGATAGGCTGATGGAAAAGATACAGATTTCAATCAGAAATGCCCAAATAAGATTCTGAGATCATTTTCCTCCTGATTAAGTTTGATTCTATTTATAATGATTCTTTTTAGTTTGTTTATTTTGTTTTCCCGGCAAGTTCTTCTATGCCAGCATTTTATTTCTCCTCACTGTTGCAATTGCTTTTAAGCACCCATTGACATATGTGTGGGCTGAACTAAGGCAGGTTTGGCTGAACTGAGCTGCAGCACCCATGGGTATGCACAAGAGCCTGGTGAGATGCAGGAGGCACTAGGCTAGGCTGCAGCACACTGCCAGTTCATGCAAAGATTGAGGCTGGGGCAGGCCTTGTGGAGGTTGTTGGAGGTCATCCTGACTAGACTGTGGCACCCGTTGGTGTGCATGGAGGTTTGGCAGATGGCAGGCTGGGCTGGGGTAGGCCGCAGCACCCATCAGTTCATGTGGGAGATGAAGCTAGGTGATTAACTGGCCAGGCAGCTGCATTCATCAGTATGTGCATGGTTCATGCAGGTGACAGACTGATGAGGTCACCATAGATGAGGTTTCTTGGGGGACCGGCCCCCCAACCAGACCACTGGGCTCAGACTCTGGCCACAGGGTTAACCACAGGTGTGTGTTCTGACCTTGGAGTGACCTGGGCCGCCTCAGTTGCTGGCATTTATGCCGTAGACAGCATGCCCAGACAAGACATGACAGCCAACTCATCTAGGCCAACAGAGAACATTGACTGTCTCATCAGAGGATAGAAAGCAGAACATGTTGGACCACTCTCCTGGCCAAGCTTTGCAACATGTTCCTGGGTCTGTGAATACACAATAAGGTATTCTTGTTCAGCTAATAAACCTTGGAAAGATTTACTGAACCCTAGTGCAACAATGCTGACGATATCTTAGAACTATCAAAACCACTCAAGTGACACCCTTGTAACCTCCTTCCTCACCTTGAGGTATCCAAGGCATCATCAAATGATTATTCCCCATCGCTAGGTGCTGATGTAGTTTGACAGCCCAGAGAAGCCCCCTCTCTTTATCTTCAGTGGACACAAGAGAAAAAAATGTTGAGGCATTTGTCCCATCACCCACTTCCTCCATATCTTGAGCCTCTCTATCCTAATCAGGGGCTCACATGGGCATGCATCCCTCTCAACTATGTAAACAATATTAACAATTTAAATAAAATTTAAATCGACTCTTATTCTGGTATCAATCAGGGTTTTTTTTTAAAGATTTTATTTTTATTATTTTTTTATTGGAAAGGCGGATATACAGAGAGGAGAGACAGAGAGGAAGATCTTCCGTCCGATGATTCACTCCCCAAGTGAGCGCAACGGGCCAATACTATGCCGATCCGAAGCCAGGAGCCTCTTCTGGGTCTCCCACGCGGGTGCAGGGTCCCAAAGCTTTGGGCCGTCCTCGACTGCCTTCACGGGCCACGGGCAGGGAGCTGGAAGGGAAGCGGGGCTGCCGGGATTAGAACCGGTGCCCATATGGGATCCCGGGCGTGCAAGGCGAGGACCTTTAACCACTTGCGCCACCGTGCCGGGCCCAGGGTTTTTTTTTTTTTTTTTTTTTAAGATTCGTTTATTTTATTGGAAAGGCAGATATGAGGAGAGAAGGCAAGACAGAGAAAAGAGAAAGATTTTCTCTCTGCTGTTCACTCTTCTAGCAGCAGCAACGATCGGAGCCAGCAGCCAGGAGCTTCTTCGGGGGTCCCATGTGGTGCAGGGTCCCAAGGTTTTGGGCCATCATTCACTGCTTTCCCAAGTCACAAGCAGGAAACTGGATGGGAAGTGGAGCAGCTGGGACACGAACTGGCATCCATATGAGATCCTGGTATGTAGAAGGTGAGGATTTAGCCACTAGGATATTGCGCCAGGCCCAATCAATTCTTTTTGTCCCAAATTAAAATCACCTTAGAGGATTTTTCTGTCAGCTTTATTGAGAGTAATTGACAAATAAAATTGCAGAAATTTAGTTGTGTAGCATGATAATATGATATATGCTACAATGGTTAATAATTATCACAGTCACATCCATTTTACCACAAATAGTTATCATTTTTAAGCAAATTGTAGGTAAATCTTACATTAATTTTTATTCAGCAAATTTTGTTTGGCAAAACATTGTACCATGAATCACATTTTAAGATGAGTGACAATTCTGAATCAATCTTCATATATAAAGCTCTGAAAACCATATTAATATTTATGATACCCTTCATATAACCTAAAACAATAACCAAAGGGAATCAATCAGAGTATAGAGGGAACTTGGGGACCACATCAGAGTGCAGCAGGCTATTCTATCAACTGCAATATTGGTATGCCAAATGGGTGCTGCTCCACTTTTGATCTAGTTCCCTGCTAATGGGCTGGGAAAGCAGCAGAAGTCGGCCCAAGTGCTTGGCCCATCAACAGGAGAACTACCGGAGTTTGAAGCTCCTGAGTGTGGCCTTGTGTAGCACTGCCCATTATGACCACATAAGGATTAAACTAATGAATGGAGGCTCTCTCTCATTTGTTAGACAGCCTTTCAAATAAAATAAATTATATTTAAAAACACTATATAGAAGTAATAGAAGTAATTTGAACTAGATTGTGGACACTAATAAATAACAAAAGCTCACAGAAGGAGTGATTGGAAAAAAGAACTGACTTGTGTTGATGGACTGCTGTTAAACTGTAGAAAAAAAGAACTAATCAAAATGGTATACTTCATGGTGAATGTGTTTCTCACTGAGTGCTTCCTAAAATTGTGCAAGTGAAAAAAAAAAAGATTGTAGATCATCACAATCAGATTTCTCACTGTTGGTAACAGTTGTAAAAAACAAAAGGCGAACTAAAATAAATTCTGATGTTGGATTGGAATTGAAGGTATCCAATCCATCAATATCAACTCCTCATTATTTTGTGGCTTTTCATTTAAGGTGCTATACAGTAACTGTGTAATGGAGGCTGTCATATCCAGATGTGAGGATACAATGCAGTAAGCATCTCCAATTCCAGATCAAAGATGGACTCCCAATGAAACTGTTTATTATATCTTGACAATAGGATGATGGACTCTCTGCCATTGTCCATGTCCGCAATGATGGACTTATGACTGCTTATGAATAACTAAACTATTATAATAATATAGGGGAACTCATGGAGGAAAGGATATGAGGGAAGACCCAGGGCCTATGGAATTGTATTATAAAATGCTAATAATAATAATAAAATTAGTGGAACAAAAAAAGTATGCTTACTTAGCTTTAGCCTAAGATTTGCTCCCAGAAAAGCTGTGTCCCCAGCAGTTTGGGAGCACAAGAGACGCGTGAGCAGGAGGCCAGAGACAGACGCAGGAATGATCAGGGAGAGGAGAATCTTGCCCTACCTCCAAAGATAGGCTGCCCTGCTGTCTGCTGATACTTTTTCTTCTTTGAATTTACTGTAAACCCTTTTGATCAATTTTTCTTCTTATCCCTGTGCTGCCATAACCAGGTGTGTGATTTGTGGCTAGTGACAGTGGGAAAGTATTTTGAATGGGCTGGGCGTGAAAAGGGCTACCTACATCCTACAACCCAGACCTTCCTGGGAAAGATCGGCCAGGTCTGGGTGCCAGGCGGTGCTGTTTTCCTATCACCAAGGGGACTGCTGCGGAACGCCACCCCCAAAGCTCATTATCTCAGCACTTAATGTTTTGTTTTTGTTTTTTCAAAATACAGAAAAGTAATTAGAAGACACGATGGGCAATAACCTCTGGGCCAAATTACCTTGTTTTAATTTGGTGATGCTTTTGAATTGTTCAAGCTCAAATAATTAATTTAAAAACTGCCAGTCTCTTGATGGGATTTGGGGGTGGGGTGGGGGAATGTGCATGCCAAGTATTACGAGGAATGTTTTCCATGGTAAAATCTTAACCCCCTAGACACGCAATGGCCACCGGACCACTGATCTGCTTCAAATATTTGAAAGATAATAAGCCACCAGGAGGAAATTACTGCCCAGTCAGCCTCCAGCACTCGAGGCTTGACCATTTCTTTAGTGACATTTATAAAGGCCCATAGCTTTAATCAAATCATAAGAAGACTGAATCAGGTTTCAGATGCACTTGTAGTTGATAATTGAGCTCATTCCTGAAAGGCCTCAGGAGCACTAAAGCACTGAGGTGAAACCATGGAAATTAGGGATTTGGATAGGAAAATCATGAACTTTGGTAAAGAAAACATTCCCTGTCAGGGAGCTCAGACAAGAGCTTTGCCGAAACTTAACAAGATTAACGAGTGTCAAATGAAGGAAACACTATGAATCTTCCTCTCTCTGGGAAAAAAGAAGCAAGAGGAGTTGGGATAAAGAAGCAACTTCACTTCAGCACCTTCTGTGTGCATCATTAGGGCACACACTACCCTGCACTAACATTTGTTTTTTCTTGAAGACAGAATGCAATGTCCAGGTCTTCTTCTGCTACTGATAAGGTTTGTCTGTGGAATAGTTAGCTTTGCTGCATGAAATCAGACCGACAATTCCAGACCATCTTTTGTAAATGTTTGTTCTCCACTAGGGCAGGACGACTTCCTAAGGGCCAAGCTGGCTGGAGATCTGAGCAAATTTAGAAAAGACTCAGACCTGCCCTTGACCTCACACTGCTATGTACAGCACACACACACCGCACATGGCCTCTCCTCCTTGGGGCTCTGCTGTGCAGCCCATACAGTCCCCAAGGGTCATGGTGCCCTCCCAGCATTGGCTTCTATGGAACTCTGAAGTCTCAGCCCCTGTGGTAAGAACCAGGAGCAAGGGGAGCCCTTTAAAACCTAATTTTTTAAACTGATACATTAGAGGATGACCTCGCCACCCACAGACACCACCATTAGTGAGAGAGTGGCCAGGTTTTAATCTACGGCAGCTGACAACCTTGAGTGGGGGCATTTCATGGAAAGGGATCTATAAAGCACGTGGATTTTGTTAATGCTTCAAACTCCTCATTTATATCTTATTCCTAATATGTTCCTAGCATGGCATGGGGATTTTTTTTCATCTTTTTTTTTTTATTATTGATTACATTGCATTATGTGACACAGTTCTATAGGCACTGGGATTCCCCCACCCCTACCAAAACCCCCTCCCCATGGTGGATTCCTCCACCTTGTTTCATTGCCACAGTTCAAATTCAGTTAAGGTTCTTTCATTGCAAGCATATACCAAGCACAAAGTCCAGCATCTTATTGTCCAGATAAGTTCAACGGTTTCCTGGGGAGACCATCTCTGGTCTGAAATAGAGCCGGCAGAGTATCATCCCGATCAATTAAAAGCCCTGACATAACATCAGTAACAATTTATAACGTTATGGAATTAGTTGACATGGTATTGAGTAACCAATATGTTAAAAGAGAAAAAAAAAATGCAAGTTGTGAACCACATCCTATGACTTCTACATTGACATTTCACTTATTAGTTTATATACAGCTGGGTTCTATGCACCTTAAAATGGCTATAGATTACTATTCTGCTGTCTCATGTCTATTTTAATTTTAGTATTTAGCAGTTTATAGCGTTAAAGCATGATTTTGCTGAACCTGGCTGTTTTTTGGGTAGTCTAACTCTATAATTCATACAAGACATATGTCATCAGTTTAGGTGAACAGTTTTAGGAGGGGTGTGCAGAGAAATCTTCAATACCCCAGTGAGGAGTAACTAATCTTGTGTCCCACCCAGTGGGCATGGGGACTTTAATCAAATCATAAGAAGACTGAATCAGGTTTCAGATGCACTTGTAGTTGATAATTGAGTTCATTCCTGAAAGGCCTCAGGAGCACTAAAGCACTGAGGTGAAACCATGAAAATTAGGGATTTGGATAGGAAAATCATGAACTTTGGTAAAGATGGTTGAGTATGTGTATTTGGTGTGAGATTTCATGAGCATATGCCTTCATTCCATGTCTTCATCTCTTGTCAAATGGTACCTGCATTGTACACTCTAGAACAGAGAGAGCAACGAAGATGTATGCCTTTGAGCATTGTGTACTGTGACACCTGGGGTTTCCAGTAGGGATTTCATTAATCCCAGAACTTTGAAGAACCATAGAAATGGGATGGAAAATATCACTATTGCCCAAAAGCTGAGTCTTTCTAAGCAAAGCATAAAAAGTTTTACTTAAAGTAGACTATTGCATTGTACGATCTTTCTGTTCTAGTACTGGGTTCACAGATCTTACATTATTTCACAAAAGTGTAAACTTTGCAGAGTTGAATGTTTCTTATAGACCAGAATTGACTGAGAAGTCTTTGCTCATTTCTTTACAGTTCTTTCAGGAGTTAACACTCTGGTCTAAATTCTAGGTAAATTTTCTTGCTAATTAGTGATAGGTGCCTCAAGCTCAGCTCAGCTGTAGAGCTGTGGTTGTTGTGGCCATTTGAAGAGTGAACTGGCAGATGGAAGATTTCTCTCTTTCAGTCTAAAATCTGCTTTTCAAGTAAAAATAAGTACATCTTTATTGTACCTCACGGGCTAGCATTGTGTTGCAGTATGTTAAGCTGCTGGTTGTGATGCTCATATTCTATATTAGAGAAGCAGTTTGGGTCCTGGGTGCTCTGCTTCCAATCCAGCTCCGTGCTTAATGTGCCTGGGAAAGCAGGATCCCTGCCACCCACATGGGAGACTAGAATGAAGTTCCTGCCTCTGAACAGCTTGGGCCTGGCTCAGACCTGGCTGTGGGTTTCTTCGTTCTAGGGCAGAGGGTATGGAAAAAATCACCTTCTGACAGAATTGTGGCCTCAGGGCTTAATGCTACCTCTAAAGTGGTGGCTAAAGTTAGAAAGCCAGGAGGCTGCCCAGGTTAGTGCCCCACCTGGAAGGCACATAGTTACACAATCAGGACAAAAGGGCCAACATCTCCTGCTTGAAGCAATGATTAGATTGTTCATCTCATCATTCAGTGAATTGTTTTTGAAACAGGAGCACATTCTCTATGTGAGAAATTGTATTCTACACCATGGAGGACACACACAAACACACACACACACAAATTGGAAGCTCAAAGACTGGGGTGCTCTCACCTCAAGTACAATCAGAGAAAAATTCTCAGAGAAGAAACTTGGGAGCAGAATTTGTGAAGGTTGCGCATCCCGGGGCAGCCCCAGAGTCCCTGGCTGGGCCCTTGCCTCCAGCTGGAAGGAGCTGTCCTGGTGTAAAAAGTCACAGATGAGGTGTTATAAAACAGGACTACAGATCTTGGCCCTTCATTTTATAGCAGGTGTCAGAAGAGGTCAAACAAACCAGGAGAAAGCCGGATGAGTGACAACACTGGCATGTCGTTGTGCCGTTGTTCAAATATGGTTTATTCTCTCCAAAACTCACACTGGAGCTGAATGCCAATGGCGAGGGGGCAGAGATGGATCCTTGGAAGGCGATGAGCATTAGATAAAGTCTTCAGATGGAGCTCGCAGTGACTGGCCACTGGTGCCTTTATTTCTAGAGGGACATGGACCAGATTATGTATACATGCATGTACAGATTTGCTGTCATCCTGTGTGATTCACTCCTTATGCACACTCCCAACCATGATGCCATTCTTCAAGAGGTGCTGGAGCCAGCAGGCCCTCACCAAAGGAAGGTTGGACTTTCAACCGCTAAGATGATAAGCTACATAAATCTCTTTTCTTTGCATCATCCACCCTCAGGTACTTCATTATAATCACACAAAAAATGAACTACATCATGTACATAGACCCTTATACCAAAGTAAATTTGTAGCTTTTACCAAGAATCACAAATCTAATGAAAAAAAGAACTTAAGAAATCCAAGGTCCAGCACACTCGCCTAGTGGCTGAAGTCCTCACCTTGAACATGCAGGGATCCCATACTGGTGCTGGTTCTAATCCCAATAGCCCCATTTCCCATCCAGTTCCCTGCTTGTCACCTGGGAAAGCAGTTAAGGACAGCCCAAAGACTTTGGACCCTGCACCCGAGTGGGAGACCCAGAAGAGGCTCCTGGCTCCTGGCTTCGGATTGGTTCAGTTATGGCTGTTGAGGCCACTTGGAGAGTGAATCATCGAACAGAAGATCTTCCTCTCTGTCTCTCCTACTCTCTATATATCTGATTTATCAATTAAAACAATTAAATCTTTAAAAAAAAAAAGGGAACCCATTCCACTACTCCGTGTATGCCAACAAATCAGCTATACTGAGTGGTGACCACTTCAGCTGTGGTGTTAAAAAGAGGTTTTATGTGTTTTTGTGGTGGTTTTTGTTATTCATTAGTTTTTTCCTCTTCCTCCCGCCCCCCCCCCATCATTTAACACCAGTTGAGTGAATATGTGTTAGGTTCTGGGGGATGCAAAGGTGAGGTTCAACCTCTGACCTCAAGGCATATGCTGAGAGATGAGGTTTGCACTCAGCGATGTGAGCGAAAAATGTGACAAAGACTCAACGGGAATTAAAGTGTTGGAGGGGACAAAGGGTCTGGTTGGAGAAGGGTTTCCTAAGAGGCACTGAAGGAGCCTTAAAGAAAGGGAAGGATAGGATGCAGGTGTGTGGGAATGGGCCTGAAGATTGAAAATTAAAGCATATTTCTGCAAAGAAGAAAAGCACAAGATGTGAATATGGTTGTGATGGTTCCACCTAACAGGAGTGGAGTGTGTTAGGAAGCGAGGAGGAGACTTGGCAATTGTCAGCTGGGAAAGGATGCTGGCATCCGTGGGTGAGGTGACCTGGCTTATCATCCACACCAGCACACAGTGAAGAGTGAAAATGGGCATAAAACAAAGAAAACTGTATATATTTTGGAATATTTAGTGACCAACACATTTATTATATTAATAAATCTTTTTGAAAAGTTCTCTTCAAAACTATTTTCAAAAATGAAATTATTTAAAATGCAAAAAATTGTCCATGCTTCTATAGACAGTTGGGGGGGGGACATGTAACTGAAATTTTAACTTTCTTTATGCTGCTCATCTGAATGTTTACAATTCCGTGCATTTACTGTCATCCAATAACTTCTTGGCTAGCTCTGTCTTTTAGCACTATGGGACTGGATTCTTGTGAAGAAGGTATTATTTAAATTTTTTTTTCACGGAATTGTTAGCTCTTTAAAGTTGTATTTTAAAGTTAGTTTGAAATTTGATACTTTGGATTATTTTTGGAGACTGCTCTTTGTTTTATAAAAGTAAAGCATATATGTATTTAACAGGCACAGACCAGCAGATTTCCCTTCTGGTTTTCTAAGTAGCCACAATGGCCAGGACCGGATGAAGTTTCTGGGAGTCAGACATTTAATCCAGGTCTCCTACTAAAAAGGATGTGATTACTTAAGCATCTCTGCTGCCTCCTGGGGTGTGCCTTAACAGAAAGCTGGAACTGGAGTTGAGCCAGGCGGGTCATGGGCATCTTAATTGCTAGGCTAAGCCACCCACTTTATCAATTTTATTTTTGTTTATTTTGTTTTCTTTTTCATTTCTTCATTGACACATTGTTTATTCAGTAGCATGTCATTTAACTCCATGGTGTCGTAAATTTTCTTAAACTATTCCTGTTGTTGATTTTGCTTTATGGCTTTTCATTTAAAGGCATATATAGTAACTGTGTAATGAGACTATTATATCCAGATGTGAAGATGCAATGCAATATGCATCTGTACTTCCAAATCAAAGATAGACTCCCAACGAAACTGTTGGATATATCTTGACAATAGAATGCTGAACTGTCTGCCATTGTCTGCACCACAAAGTTAAGATACACTTAAATAGCAGAATGACGGGTTTATGACTGCTTATGAAGGCCTATAATATTGTAATAATATGGAGGAAATCAGTTGGAGGGAGAGACTTTAGGGAGAGGGTAAAGGAAATCCCAGAGCCCATGGAATTGTATCATACAACGAAAAATAAAACAGAAGGGTAAAAAATAAAAGTCACAAATATTTTAGTGAAAGTAGTTCAAAAATATATTTATTCAACTTTATTTGGGTTATAATTTATCTGAAATTAAAGCACTCATTTTAAATATACACAATCAGTGAGTTTTGACATATGGGCACACCATGTCATCACCAATACAAATAACTACAGTAGGGTTATGTCACAAAAACTCCTGTCTGTCCCACTGTGGTGAGATTAATCACCCTGCGGCCACTGGCTCCAGGGAAGCAATGATCTGTTTGCATTCACTGTAGATATGTTTTATCTGTTCTAGAACTTTACAGAAATGGAATTGTACAGACTATGGCCTTCTGGATTTGGCCTCTTTTAATCATTATGACATTGAGAGTTTTTTCATTTGACCATTCATAACTAAAGTTTTTGTGCCTATTCACATGCAAGCCTTCCTGTAGATCCATATTTTCATTTATTTTGGATTATACCTAGGAGCAGGATTTCTGGATCAAGCCCAAATAAAAATATAACTATCTAAGAAACAGCTAAACTGATTGCTGAGTGTCTGTACTGTCATATCCTCAGTGTGTAATTGTTCTAATTATGACTTCCACTCAGCACTATGAATCCTCATTTTAGCTATTTTAATAGGTAGGTGATGCCTCTTACTGTGTTGTTAATCTCCCTTTTCTCTGGTGGCTATAAATAACAAGTATATTTTTGTGTTTGTGTTTTCTATTTGTTTTTCTTTGTGATATTTTTTAAAATTTGAGAGACAACAGAAACAGAATCCATCCATTGGTTTACTCCTCCAAATGGCTTAAATGATTGGGGCTGGGCCTGGATCAGAGCCAGTACCAGGCCAAGCCAGGAGCCAAGAACACTACCTGGGTCTCACATGCAGGTGGCAACAACCTGCTTATTTAAGTCAAAAGCACCTAAGGAGGTACAAGAATTAGAGCCAGGAATCACACCCAGCTACTCTGGTATGGGATGCCATCCATTAGTAGCTGTTCGGTTAAACACATGCTCCTATATAGCCTCTTCTGTAAGGTATCTATTCAAACATTTTTTTCCCATTTTCAATTTTATCTGTGTATTTCTTTTTTTTAAAGATTTATTATTATTATTATTATTATTTTATTGGAAAGGTGAATATACAGAGAGGAGAGACAGAGAGGAAGATCTTCCGTCCGATGCTTCACTCCCCAAGTGAGCGCAATGGCTGATGCTATACCGATCCGAAGCCAGGAGCCTCTCCCGGGTCTCCCACGCGGGTGCAGGGTCCCAAGGCTTTGGGCCGTCCTCGACTGCTTTCCTGGGCCATCAAGCAGGGAGCTGGATGGGAAGCGGGGCTGCTGGGATAGAACCGACGCCCACATGGGATCCCGGGTGTGCAAGGCGAAGACCTTAACCACTTGCACCACCGCGCTGGGCCCTATCTGTGTATTTCTGTGTGTGGTTTTATTTCTGGCTACCTATCACATTCCACTGATGTATGGATCCAGCTTTATACCAATCCACACTGCCCCATAAGTGTAATTCTATTTCAAGTCTTTAAATCAGGTCATGGCTCCAATATTTGCTTCTTTTGCATATTAAGAAAACCCTCTTTGATTTGGTTTGGTTTGTTTTGATATCAGTTTGAGGATCAATAGCAACATTGCCAATTCAAGTGAAAATTACATTCACATATGCACTACCACCACACTTTTCTATGATTAAGTTCCCTAATACCAGAATTATTTCCACTGCAATCTCATGTTCTATCAGTCTGATAGTCAGAAATATAAATAATTTTATCTGCAATGATGACCTTTTTAACTGGATTTGCAAGAATATTCACAATAATGGCAGAGGTATCACTTTTGATCAGATGAGCTTTCAAATGTTTATCTCTGATTTCACAAGTTGAATTTGAAAGTTACCAAAATGAAGTTGACTTTTATTGTATTTTTATTTTATTATTTCTTTGAAAGAGAAGGAGAGAGAGGATCTTTGATCTCCTGCTGCAGTTGCCGGCCTTGCCTCTTGGAGCACATAGTGTCTATAGCTGTGAACTTCATGCCTCTGTGGCATATTTGCATATGCTGGTTCTGAAGGTGTCAGCTCATCAACTTGGTTGAACTGCAAAGTTCAGCATTTAATTTTCATCATAACGATCTTCCTGTCTCCCTTCCTTTTTCTTTCATTCTTCCCTCTCCTTACTCCGAGGTGAGCCCTGTGTTGTACTGGCCACACTCCCGCTATAGGCCTGGGGCACAGTTGCCCCAGGCTGCTTGCAGGGTTTACTGTTCTCACTATTGATTCTGTCTCCAGGAATTTCCCTGGGCTGAAGCAATTTTCTTATTCCAGGTTATACCCTTTCCCCAGGGCGGCCTCCAATAAGGGACCATTTTGATGCATTTATTATCTGTGGGCCATACTGATTGATCATGTTAACAATTGGCTGCTGTAGATTTGTTGAATTTTGAGTCCCACCTGTGGTTGCCTTGGCAAGGCCAGACCAAATGATAGTTAGGCCTTATGCAGCTTGTCTGCCACATGTTCCCCTGTCCCTGCCCAGTGGTAAAGTGTGGTGAAATAAAAAGGTCACACTTACTTCATTTGAGGCAACCATGCAAGATCACCCTAGTCCTGCAATCCCCATGGGATCAGGCCTCTGCTGTGTACCCATGTCACACTTCAGTTTCTTTCCCATCCGTCCAGTCCCTCCTTACTCTGAAGCACTGTTCCCAAGAGCACTCTCCAATAAAATTCCTACAGATACCTCAGGGAAAAAAAAAAAACAAAACCCAGTTTAAGATCGCTCGTAAAAGGGTTTATTGTAATGTTTAAGAAGTGTTGCCAAATAATAAAGAATATGCTCTTTTCTAAAGGATTTATTTATTTTTTTATTAGAAAGTAAGATATACAGAGAGGAAGATTCTGCATCCGCTGATTCACTCCCCAAGTAGCCGCAATGAATAGCCAAAGCTGAGCCAATCGAAACCAGGAGCCCAGAGCTTCTTCTGAGTCTGCCACACAGGTGCAGGGTCCCAAAGCTTTGGGCCATCCTCGACTGCTTTCCCAGGCAACACTCAAAGCTGGATGGGAAGCAGGGCTGCTGAGAATAGAACCGGTGCCCATATGGGATCCCAGCACATGCAAGGTGAGGACGTTAGCCATTAAGCTACCGTGTTGGGCCCGAGTGAGCAGACTCAGGGTTAGACAGGTAGAGGGGTCCATGTTAAGAAAAGTAGATTGGGGCCCGGCGCGGTGGCGCAGTGGTTAAGGTCCTCGCTTTGCACCATGCCGAGATCCCATATGGGCGCCGGTTCTAATCCCTGCAGCCCTGCTTCCCATCCAGCTCCCTGCCTGTGGCCTGGGAAAGCAGTCGAGGACCGCCTGAGGCTTTGGGACCCTGCACCCGTGTGGGGTGCCCAGAGGAGGTTCCTGGATCCTGGCTTCAGATCGGCATAGCATCGGCCTGTTGCGCTCACTTGGGGAGTGAATCTTCGGATGGAGAATCTTCCTCTCTGTCTCTCCTCCTCTCTGTAGATCTGACTTTCCAATAAATAAATAAATCTTAAAAAAAAAAAAGAAAGAAAGAAAAGTAGATTTAGCTGAAGAGGTGAAAGTGTCTGGTGGAGTCCTATTGGTGCTAGGAATAAAGCAGATGTTTCAAAGTGCAAGATGAAGTAGAGTGTCTTCGTAACAGGTTCTGGATCTCTGCACTAAGAATTTGCGTTGGTTACTACAATAGTTTGACTCGACTTTGAGTTTGTTCCCCCAGAGGCTCGTGTGCTAGAGTGGTCATGTTAGGAGGCAGTGGAGTCTAGAAGAGGAGCTGGCTGAGACAGGGCAGGCATCGTGGGCATCAGCCTTGGAGCAGATGGCTGCTGACTGGTCTGCTGCAGAGAGCTGGCTTTCACCAAGGCAGGTTGTTGTTGAGTGAGACCGTCTTGTTGCCTTGAGCCTCTTGTTCATGCAGGCTTCTCCCCTCTCATTGCTCTCCCGTGCTGTGGCTAAGCCCTTAGCAGAGGCTGATTGATGGGATTGTCCGTTGACTTTGAGCGACCAGAACTGTGAACTAAATCAACCTCCTCTCTTTAAAATTTACTAAGTTTTAGGCATTTGTGATAGAAATTTTAAAAATGAGGTAATGCAATGTTTAAAATCTAAAGCCTCTGAAGAAATTTCTAAGTTGTACTCCCGGAAGGCTAGAGGTCAATATTATTTCACAGTCTCAGTTGAATTTAGAGAGTTAGCAACTACTTTTCATAAAAGTAGTCAGAGAGTTCCATGTTTGTGCAAGAACTTCACACACTTTTTATCTTTATAGCAACTGCCTGGTGTTGAGAGAATTAAGTAATACGTACAAAACTGTTTACAGCCCTGGGGTGGTTGAGAGCTGACATCTTTAATTTGCTAGTATTAGTTCTTTTATTTGGATAAGCCGGAAACAGTTATAAGGAATTTCAGAAGTAGTCACAGTTTACTGGAAAATTCATGAGTAACCATGGAGACATCTGTTGGGAACTTCCCTATTCGTTATTCACTTAACCTGGCAAGCATTCGTTAAACATCTATTCAGCTCTATTGACTGAGACTGGGGCACATAATTCAATCACATTAATAGATGATCAATACAATTCAGTTGTTGCATCTGGTCCCTTCTTTAACCAATCTTAACTGAATCAGAGAGACCATACAGTAATAAGAACATAGGAAGAAATTAGTTTTTAGATTAAATGAATTCATTCCAATGTTCAATTTCCAGGAAATAATTGCCATTCCAGCAGGACACATGAAGCTGTAGTCAGAGAAATGAGAACTTTAATAAAACAGCCAGGTCACTTATGATGTCATTAAATAAAACCCCCACTCACATAACCAGAAGCCAAACATCATAAAATGGCTGCTTTCTTTCCCCCATAGAAAGACAAACTACATCTGCCTTAAGAGTGAAGATTAATTTTCTGATTAGTTTGTATCAAAAGTATACTCCACAGATTACATGAGTGTAATATGAAGTTCCAAGGGTTTCATAGAAATTCATTTAGGGCCTGGTGCAGAAGCCTGGTGGCTAAGGTACTTGCCTTGCACATTCTGAGATCCCATATGGTTGACAGTTCGTATCCCAGTGGCCCCGCTTCCCATCCAACCCTCTGCTTGTGACCTGGGAAAGCAGAGGAAGATGGTCCAAAGCCTTGGGACCCTGCAACCACATGGGAGAACCAGAGGAGGAAACTGGTTCCTGCCTTTGGATCTATTCAGTTCCAGCTGTTGTGGCCACTTGGGGAATGAATCATTGGATGGAAGATCTTCCTCTCTGACTCTCCTCTCTGTATATCTGACTTTCCAATTTAAAAAGATTTTAGAAAATGCTTTAGGAATACATTTAAACCCTGTGTTTATCTAAACTACTTACAACCAGCACATTAAGGAAGGAATGTAGAAATAATAATATTTTGACACTTATAATCCTTTTTGAATATAGAGGAGGATACCTCATAACATTCTATGTGACAGAGTAACAAGTAATTAATGGTCATTTGATGAGTTTTGATAAAAACTTTGGATTTGCACCCCAACAATTGAGAAACACAAGTTTTCTTACAAAATTGAGAGATTATAATCTAGTTAGTCAACAGCAACATTAAAAAATACCTTTGATGATACATCATTCTGCTATGCTAATGCATATTTGAGAATTATTCAAATTCTTGATGACTATTACACTAGCAAGATTTCTGTTTTTCAGTTTCTGAGGAGACTTCTCTGATTAGATAGAAAAGAAAAACTGGACTGGAATCACTGAAGGAAGCCTGTTTCAACCAAGTACAAGTAGTATTCACCCATAGATATGTGTATCAGTTTTTATCATTTATTTGTTTTATATTTGGCTTGGGATGGGATATCTGGGCATGGGGTGCCTTCTTCACCTTGAGGTCACTCCTTTCTTGTCCCTGTGTCATCTGCCTGTGGTGCTGGACTGGATGCTAAGGAAAGAAATTGCCTTTTCCCTTCAATAGCGGGGTTGGCTGAAAATAAGCTCTGGGGCTCGGCCTCTGAGCTCTGCAGCTGGGCAGCCTAGAGAAGCGAGCGCTCCGAGCTCTTCAACTGGGCTTCTCTGAGATGCTCTCCGTCTGCTGTGCACCGGCCCTCATCTTCAACAGTGGAGCGTTAGGGCAGGAGCCAGAGCTACAAGAGTAGAGGGACTCTGGCTTCCTGCAAGGCATCTTCATTGTCCATGGCAGCCTGGCATCCCAGGGACAGGGCTGGGGGGCTAGGGAGCAGGACCTCACTCCTTCGAGGATCTCATCCCAGAAGCCCTTGCTCACTTTTGGTTGGTTGATCTGTTAGTGAAACAATAGAGAGAAACTGGAAAGTGTTCATTCTACTTGCTTACATTATGTAAGGGGAAAATTGTTTTTAAAAAAATTACCTTTAAATACGTGATGGAGCCAATATTGTGATATAGTGAGTTTGGGTATTGCAAGCAATGCCAGTGTGCCAGCTGCCCCACTTCTACTCCAGCTCCCTGCTGACGGCCCAAGAGAGCAGCAGACAATAGCCTACATGCTTGGCTCCCCACCATCATGTGGGAGACCAGCCGAAGCTCCTGGCTCCTGGTTTTGGCCTGGCCCCGCCTCAGCTGCTGTGGCTGTTTCGTGAGTGAACCAGCAGATGGAAGATCTCTGGCTCTGGTTCTCCTGCTCTTCATCTGTAATCCCAACTTTCAGATAAATAAAATAAATCATATTTTTAAAACCCCTTAAAGACTGTTAAAAAGAGGAGTCATTTTCAGTGACTACTGTATTGTCCGAGTTCCCCAAACCTTTGTTTTTACAATATATTTTCCCATGTCAATGTAATTTTAATACAAAGAGAACAGATTCAATGTAATTTACAGAGGCCTAAGAACGTAATGATATTCCCTTTCTGTTTCCCACCCTTGCCCTGCTTTCTCTCTTGGTTTTTTAGTTTTTGAGATGTTTTTAATTTACATTACAGTCAAGGGTTTAATGCTTCACTAAATAAAGAGATCAATAAGTAAAAGACCCTGCTTTAGAGAGCTATGAACAATAATTAAATGAAAGGTGACCATTCCACCCATACCCAATAACCTTTAGATACTCACAGGCCATTAGAGCTATAGTAAAGTAACATTTATAACTGTTACTATGGGCTTGATAGAGATACGTAATTTGTCAAAATAATACTTGAAGTAATACCATTATATACAAGCAATTCTTTCCTTTCTGTTTATTTGGTTTTCTTTTTAAATTTTGCTCCCACATGAAAGAGAGGACATTCAGTCACTGTCTTTCTCTCTGACTTATTTCACTAAATATCATGTCCTCTGGTTGCACCTATGGGTATTCTGTTCTGCCTGTTGTGGACTGTGCTGCCATAAAGAGGGTGGGCCAGGTGCCTCCCTGGTTCAATGTGAGTTTATACCCAGAAGTGGGATTCTGGGATCATAGGAAAGTCTGTTTCTAATTTCCAAAGAAATTGCCATACTGTTTTCCACAGTAGCCGCAATAATTTACATTCGCAGCAATGGTATGTGATAATGCCCCTCTCTGCCCTTCTCTTGCCAGCATGATATGCTCTGCACAGCTCGTTCTGACAAGAACGGATCTCTGTTGTCTTGATTTGCATTCCCTTGATGGCTAGTGATGTGGAGCACTTCCTGCATTCATCTGCCGTTTGTGAGAATAGCTATTGAGATCCTTTGCTGATTTCTTAACTATTCTGGTTATTTTTTGTTGTTGAGTTTTTTGAGTTACTGGTATATTCTGGATTTTAATTCTTTGTTGGATAGGTAGTTCCTAAACACTTTTCCCCATTCTGTTGAATATCGTTACACTCTAGTAATCATTTCCTTTGCTGGGCAGAAGCGTCTGAGTTTAATTTAGTCCCATTTGTTTGGCTTTGCTTTTGTTGCCTGTGCTTTGTATGTATTATCTAAGTTGCTACCTGTACCAATGTCTTAATGTGTTTCTCCCACATTTTATTCCACCAACCTCATAGTCACATAGGTCTCTGCCAGCAGCACTGTTATTGGAGAGTCTCCTTACTCCAGTGTATGGTGTAAGCACATTTGCCAAAAATCAGTTGACTCCTATGTATGTAGCTTAATTTCCTGACTTTCTATTCTATTTCATTAATATATTTATTAATTTTTTATGCCAATCTCATGTTTTTTAATTACTGTGGCATTGGGGATTTTTCCCCTTCTTTTTTCTCTCTCTCTCTTTTTTATTTTTGGGTGATCTTTACATAATCAATTAGGGTGCAAAGGGTCAAGGACTATAGGAAAGTGGGTAAGACCATTGTTTCCACATTCTCTGTTTTCCTCCCTGCATCTGGGGAAAGGGATGTGATAACGGGAGAATCCACACCCAGCCTCCTCCCAACCATCCCAGGGTCCCCGGTGTGGGACATCCTCCGAGAGCTCTGCTCAAATGGTTTTGGTAGTTCAACAGTTCTGAATTGCTGACAGTCTCGCCACTCCAATCATGATGAAATCTCTCCAGACTCTACTAGCTGACATAGTCCATCTTAGAGTCTCCATTTGCCTAGATTTTCACTGCCAACATTTTGCTGGGGTAGTTGACGTATTTGTTCTGTCCTCCATCCTCTATTCTGGTACCAGGTGTCCTCTTCAGGTTCTAATGGACCATCGTATCCTCCATGTGCAACTGGATATGCAGTCCATTGTTTCATCTAAGCCACTGAGGAGGCGCAGCGCTGACACATGCACTCCATGGTCAGACTATGGACCCTGCAATTGTCTCCATGATTGAATTCTGAGTCCAGTGGTTCAGTTGGGGGATCCCCAAAGAAACCTCATTCTGAGATGATCCCAGACCTGATTCTTGTGTGTGCTTTCCAGTACAGGGTCTGGCACAGTCTGTTGCCCCAATCAGTTTGCACACACACACTGGTGGTTCCAATTGCTGAGTCAGTTCTGTCTCCAGCCCTGTCCTCTGCACAAACCAGTGGGTGTTGCAACCCAGCTGGTCCCACCCACCACACACCACGCACTTGGCCACGTAAACCAGTGGGAGCTGCAGTCTAGTTGGCACAACCCATAATAACCCCCTCTAAGACCCCCCCAGCCCTGGTTCCCATGAATGCCAATATGTTTAGCAGACTGGTCCAGTCTGTCTCTTTAAACTGCGGTCTTAATATTGCTCACACAATTGAGAGGGATGCATGCCCATGTGGTCCTTGATTGGAGTGAGGAGGGTTGAAGAATGAAGGAAGATAAGTGGGACAAATGTCTCAATTTTTCATTTTTCCTGTGTCCACAGTGGGGAATAAGTAGGAAGCCTCTCCTTGCTGTCAAACTACATCAACACCCAAGGATGGGGGACAGTTATCTGATGATGGTTTAGAGACCCTGATGTGAAGACAAACGTTCCAAGTGTGTTATTTGAATGGTTTTGAGAGTTCTGATACTTCATCAGCTTCATTATACTATGGCTGGGAAAATCTTTCCAAGGTTAATTGGTTGGCCAAATCCACCTGTGTGCATCCACAGACCCAGGAATGTCCTGCAAAGCTTAACCAGGAAAGTTGTCCAATCTGTTTTGCTTTCCATCCTCTGAAAAAGCAATTGATGTGCCCTGCTGACCTAGGTCAGCTGGCCATCATATCCCCTATGTGCATCTGGACATGCTGTCCACTGCATAGGCATAATCAATAGAGAAGGCTTAGTGTTGATACATACACTTTGTGGTCAGACCACATATCCTGTGATTTTCCCTGTGGCCAGGGTTTAAGTCTAGTGGCCTGGTTGGGGAGCCCCCAAGAAAACTCACCTGGGATTACCTCAGACTTGAGTCTTGTGTGCACCAATCAATGCAGTGTCAGATTTGCTCTGTTACCTACCCCAGCCAATGCACATACTGGTGAACGCATTTGCCTGGTCAGTTCTGCTCCCAGCCCCTCTCTCACAGGAACTAATGGGTGTTGCGGCATAGCCTAGCACAGCGCATCATAGGTCCAGTCTTTATGTACACCAACAGCCTTGGATCTTACACCTGCCAGGATTTACAGCAGTCTAGCTGATATGACTCATATTCAGCTCTGAAAATTGCCAGCTAGTTCTGTGGCCTAGCTCAACTTGGGCCCACCCCTACCCCAGCCACTTCCAGTCCATCTCTCACATTCACCAGTGGAAGCAGTAACTCAGCAAGGGAATCCCCAAAGTTCCCCTACCAGACCCA
The DNA here is from genome assembly GCF_017591425.1 of Ochotona curzoniae. Classification (NCBI taxonomy): domain Eukaryota; kingdom Metazoa; phylum Chordata; class Mammalia; order Lagomorpha; family Ochotonidae; genus Ochotona; species Ochotona curzoniae. The sequence continues at coordinate 10,514,298 of NW_024465859.1, forward strand.
CTCCGAGCCCTGGGATTGAATGTATCAGCAGGTGCAGTTCCCCAGTCAGAGATGACCCTCTCCCAATCTTGGCATTTTCCAGTAGGTGCTACAGCCTGGCTCAGCCCAGCCTGCTTCTAGTCCCAGCTCTCACAAGTGCATACAGCAGCATAGACAAGCTTGACCCATTCCCAGTGTTCATGTGAACTGGCAATTATTGTGGTCCAACCCACCTCTAACTCTATACACAAACCAATGGGTTCTGCAGCTTATCCTAGCTCTCAGTCATGCCAGTGTGCACCCTGGTCTAACCCAACCTGGCCCACCCACAGACCCAGCTCATATATATGCCCATGGGTACGGTAGCTCAGCCTGACCTGGTGTGCCCCCAGCATCAGCTCCTGCACTAATAGCAGAGGCTATAGCCCACCAGGGACATTCCCCAAGTTTCCCTACATCCCTGTTCCCAGCCCCGATCTCAGGTATGCTGTCAGGTGCAGTAGTCCAGCCTGACATGGCCAGCTCCTAGTCCTGGCACTCACTGCAGCTTAGCCTGACTAACCTGCACCCAGACCCGGCTGTCTTGTGAATTGGAAGGTGCTTTGGCCTAGTCTAGCCAGTCCCCTACTCACCACGCCTGCCCCTGCCCTGGTTCCAATGCTGGCTCTTGTAAGTACGTGTGGGTACTGGAGTCTAGCCCAATCTGGCCCACCCACAAGCCCAGCCCACACACATGCCTGTGCTACTGTAGCCGTGCCCCACCTGCTCAGCCCCCAGCCCTGACTGTTATAGTCACCAGTGGGAGCTGTAACCTAGCAGGGGAATCCCCAAAGTTCCCCTACCAGGCCCATTCCCAGCCCTGGATCTTTTGTGTACTGGAAGGTGCTTCAACCCAAACTGGCATGACTCCTCTACAGTCTCAGCTGTCGCTAGTAGATGTCGCAACCTTGTCCAGCCAAGCATGGCCCACAACCTGTCCTGGTTCTTATGTGTGCCAGCCCAGCCTGCCCCCCAGACCTGGCACACCCAAACCCTGAGGAGTGCTACAGCTTTGCCTGGCCTGGCTTGCCTCAGCCCTGGCTCTTGTGCTCCACAGTGGGAACTGTGGCCTCGCAGGGGAGTTCCCCTACCAGACCCACTTGCAGCCCTGGAGTTCATATATTCTGGTGGGTACTGTAGCCCTGGGCTGGCATGTGCTAGTGGGTGCTGCAGCCTTGCCCAGCCTGGCCCCATACCAGGTCCAGCTCCCATGAATGTCAAGTGAGTTCTGTGATCCAGCCTGGCTCAGACCATCACCAGCCCCAACTCTGCATAAACTAGTGGGTGCTGAAGTCCCATGAAGGTGAGCCCACAAGTCCCTACAGAATCTGCCCCCAGATCCAGTTCTTTCACGTTCTGATGGTTGTGGCCTAGCCTGATGTGGACAACCGCTTTCTCTGATACTCTTAATAGGTCTAGACTATGGCCTAATCCAGCTGGGCACGCCCCCAGCCTCAGCTTTGCATGTTACAGCACGTGACAGGTAATGCTTTTTAGCCCAGCTCAGATCTCCCATGTGAGTGGGTGCTTGGCCTGACCCAGACATGCCCCATGGTTCCCCCTCGCCAACTTGTAAACCACTCTGTCTCAGCTCCCTTGCCTACCTGTAAGTGCAGCGGCCTGGTCTGTGGAAGACTTCAATCAAAAGCCATTCCTCCCCGGCCATACTTACCCCCTCAGCCACTCTCACTCCAGTACATCCCTAGACCTCCTTCCCAAGGCAATCTACAGCAACCCCCAAACCCTGCCAGGGAATGAGATGGTATGTCCCAGCCCAGCATTCCTCGCCTTCTGCACATATCTTAAAAAAAATAGGCAGCCATGCTGCCACACTGGTAGAGTTAACACAATTTTGGCATTAATCACAATACCCACAGTTATCTGTTGCTTTTTCTCCCAGCAGTGTAACACTTGCCTAGGTGCAAGGCAACCTAGACATTTAGTGCAGTTAGGGGTTGTAGTGTGCTTTGAAGACACATGTTGAGATGTGTCCAACTTTTTCTCTTTAAAAAAATCAATTAATTCATGAATATGTCAGAGCTACAGAGAGAGAGAGATAAAGAGAGAGAGATTGATCTCATCTGCTGGTCACTCCCTAGATGGCCACAGTGGCTAGGACGGGGCTAAACTGAAACCAGGGGCCAGAAGCCTCATGTAGGTGTCTCCAGGGAGTGACAGGGACCCAAGCAGTTGAGCCATCTGCTGCTGCTTTCCCAGGCCTTTAACAGACACCCAAATCAGAAATAGAACAGAAGGGACACCAGCTGGCCACGCTGGTGTTTCAGTGGTGATTGTGCTCACTTCACCCCAGCTCGTCTTCACTGTTCTGTTCCTTTAGTGATTTCATAGGAATTTTAGCTTTCCTAATTCTATAAAAAAAATGTTGTTGATATTTTGATATTAACTGCATTGAATCTATAGATTGCTTTAAGTGGCATAGACAATTTTGATGACATTCTTCTAACGCATGAGCAAAAAATGTCCCCATTTTTGTTCTTGATAGGTTCTTTCATCAATATTTTATAATTTTTGTTGTAGAAATCACTCACTTGGTTCAATTTACTCCTGAATGATTAGTTTTATGGCTACTTTGAATGAGATTTCTCTTTTAGTAAGTACAGTATTAAATACATATGTGAAATGTTATTGTTATATATTTATTTTGTAACCTACAACCTACTGAATTGGTTTATCAGTTCTCTTTTTAAAGATTTTTTTTATTGAAAAGTCAGATATACAGAGAGGAGGAGAAACAGAGAAAGATCTTCCATCCATTGATTCACTCCCCAAGTGATCGGAGCTGCACCAATCCGAGCTTTCCCAGGCCACAAGCAGGGAGCTGGATGGGAAACGGGTCCACCGGGATTAGAACTGGTGCCCATATGGAAACCTGGTGTGTGCAAAGCGAGGACTTTTGCCACTAGGCTACCACACTGGGCTCAGTTTATCAGTTCTAACAACTTATTTGTGGCATGTTTAGGTTTTTGCATGTATAACATCACATCATCTGAACACATGGGTATTTTATTTCTTTTCCGATTACGGTGCTCCTTATTTCCTTCTACTCCCTAATTGCTCTTGCTAATACTCTCAGTGCTAGATCAAGAACGGTGAAAGAGGACATCCTTACCTTGTTCTAGGTTGGAACGAGTTTGGCTGTTGATTTGTCTTGGTAACAGAGACACAAGATAGCGAGTTTTCACATGCAGGATAAGTTCTGGAGACCGCGTCACATACTGGAAAATTGCTAAGAGAAAACACACACAGATGTGTGATGAATGTATTAATTAGCTTCATTATTGTAACACCTTCACATTGTGTATGTATTTCAAGGTATCATTTGTACACCATTATTCTATACAAGTTTTTTGCTCTATTTCCATGAAACTATGCCTCAATTATTCCTCTACAAAGCTCAGATGAAAGAAAAGAGTGAAGGAGGGCATAAAATCATCCATGTATTTAAATTCCATTGCATACCTTTGAAAGAGTAATATAAGAATGTTATTATTATCATTATGTTTTCTTTTATTTCAATGACAAAGACTGAGAGAGTGATCTGCCATTCTCATTCATTCCCCAGAAGCCTAGGCTGCGCCAGTGAGTCAGGAGCCAGGGACTCAGTCCAGGTCTTCCACCTCCGGGGTAGGAGCCCAGCCACTTGAGGCACTGCCAGTGTCTGCCTTAGCAGGAAACTGGAACTGGGAGTCGGATCTGGGACTCGGACTCGGCACTAAAATATATGACCCAGGTCTCCAATGTGTCATCTTTTAGGAAAATTACTTATTCAAGACAGAGAAATAGAGAGAACTCATGTGTGCTGACTCACTTCTCACCAAAGCTGAGAACCAGGAAGTCAGTGCAAGTCCCTCAAGGATGGGGCGGGGAACTAGGTACCTGAGCCATTCCCCGCTGGCTCCCAGGGGTGCCAGCTCATGTTTGGCACAGTGGTTAAGACATCCCACATTGAGTTGCCTGGGCTCAAGTTATGCTTCCATGTCTGATTCCAGTTTCCTGCTAATGTGTGCTTTGGGCAGAAGCTATGATGGCACAGGTACCCAGCTCCTGGCTTAGTTCTGACCCAGTCGCAGCTATTGTGGGCATTTGGGGAGTGAACTGATGGAAGGGAGATCTGAACTACTCTCTGTCTCTTCTGCTTTTCAAGCAAAATGAGAACAAGTAGATTAAAAATTTAGGATGATTACAGAACCTTGGTTTCCTATTGTGGGGACAAAAAAGGTGCACCAATACAGCTAAAGGCAACAGCTGCTCAAGGCCAACAGCAACCTTAAAATACGCAGCCTCTTGGGAGCACAGGTCTGACACTCAGCAGGATCGGACATGAGAGCTTAACCTTTTAAGACAGATAAATTGAGTTCTTGGAAGGCCCTGGTTTCATGGACTCACTGGGGTCTTTCTGATGATCCCCTTGCTAAGTGAACCTCCGTCTGCTTTGCATCAATTCTATAGAGTCTCAAGATAACTTCAGACGGAATCGCTGTGAAGCCAAAGTCAGCAGCAGGAAAATCTGTCAGCCATCTGTTTGGCTTGTGAGAAGTGGCTGTCTTGTTCATTGCAATATTAATCATACTTATCAAAGAGAAGTTTGGAGACAGCCTACATATGCAAAAATTAAGAGACATTTAAATTCATTTGTAGGAAAGAATATTGTACAGCCGATGAATATGATACTCTTAGAATCCAAGCATTTAGATGGCCAATTTTTAAAATGATGTATTTTTAAAAGATGTATTTATTTTTATTGGAAAGGTGGGTTTACAGAGAAGGAGAGACAGAGAAAAAGAGTTTCCATCTACTGGTTCACTCCCAAAATGGCCACAAAAGCTGGAGCTGAGCCAACCCAAAGTCAGAAGTCCAGAGCTTCTTCTCTGGGTCTTCCACATGGGTGCAGAGGCCCAAGGACTTGAGCTATTCTGGCTGCTTTCCCATGCCATCATCGGAGAGTTCGATTGGAAGTGGAGCAGCCAGGACTACAAGTGGTATTCGTATGGATACTGATGCTGCAGACAGAGGAATAACCTTTTGAGCCACCAGACCAACCTAAAATGACATAATCTTAAGATATCATGTTTTGATAAATGTTGGCACAGTACTGATACAGCCTCAGTGAGACCTCGTACCAGTCCCTTTAAAGTGTGTCATTTATCAGACATCCTTGCTGGCTATTCTTAACAAGGACTGCTACAGGAAACTTCTGGGTTCTAATGCTATTCATAGGAATTTGAGGGGCGGAGGAGGGAGATGCAGCTCTAGTGGAGAGCTTTGATTATTCTTAAATGTTCTTTCTCTTTTAAAATACATTTATTTTATTAGGCAGACTTATAGAGAAAAGAAGAAACAGAGAGAAAAATCTTCCAAATGTGGATTCACTCCCCAGTGGCTGAGCCAATCTGAAGCCAGGAGCCAGGAGCCCCTTGCAGGTCTCCCACTAGGGAGCAGCGTCCCAAGACTCTGTGTTATCCTCCCATGCCATCAGCTGGACAGGAACTGGAGCACCCATATGGGATACCAGAACTTGCAAGGGGAGAATCAACCAACTGAGCCATCACACTAGGTCCTCTTTTTTCCTTTTTTAAAATTTGAAAGGCAGGGCCCGGCGGCATGGCCTAGTGGCTAAAAGTCCTTGCCTTGAATGCACCGAGATCCCATATGGGCACCGGTTCTAATCCCGGCAGCTCCACTTCCCATCCAGCTCCCTGCTTGTGGCCTGGGAAAGCAGTCGAGGATGGCCCAAAGCTTTGGGACCCTGTGCCCGTGTGGGAGACCTGGAAGAGGTTCCTGGTTCCCAGCTTCAGATCAGCACAGCTCCGGCCATTGCGCTCACTTGGGGAGTGAATCATTGGATGGAAGATCTTCCTCTCTGTCTCTCCTCTTCTCTGTATATCTGACTTTGCAATAAAAATAAATAAATCTTTTAAAAAAATGTGAAAGACAGAGAGAGAGAGAGTATCTTCCACCTGCTGATACACTCTATAACTCACTGCCAAAGTCAAAAGCCTAGAACTCTATCTGGATTTTCCATGTGAGTAGCAGGGACCCAAGGAGTGAACCATCATCAACTTCCTCCTGGGTTGTACATTAGCTGGAAGCTAGATTGGAAGTAGAGGAGCCAGGATATTTTTTGAAGATTTTTTATCATTATTTTATTATGATGATCTTTACATAGTATATTACGGCACAAAGGGTCAAGGGCTAGAGGAAAGTGGATAAGACATTATTTCCACATTCTCTCTCTCTCTCTCTCCTTTTCTGTATCTGGGGTAAGGGTGTGGGGATAAAGAGAGAAGCCCCACACAGCCTCCCATCCATCCCTTGATCCTGGACATGGGGCATGCTCTGAGGGCACTGCTCAAGTGGTTTTGATAGTTCAACAGTTCTGAATTGCTGCCAATCTTGCCATTCCAAGCACAATGAAATCTCTCCAGACTCCAGTGGCTGACATAGTCCACCTTAGGGTCTCTGTTTGCCCAGATTTTCACTGCCAACACATAATTGGGTAGCTGATCGATTTGTTCTGTCCTCCATCCTCTGTTGTGGTACCAGGTGTCCTAGCCAGGATTTGAAGCAGTCATTCTGAGCAAGGACTCAAAAGCTGGGCCAAACACCTGCCCTCATGTTTTTTTTCTCTAGTATACCAAAATGTGCAAAAATTCTTCAAAAGTACTATATCTCCAGTAAGTACCTTTTGTGGCCTAATTAGATATTTTTTCTAGTCTGTGCTTTCTCAGTTCTGACACTGTAACCATGGTGCTAATAGATTCATAAAGGCTATACTCAAAATGATTGTAATAAAAAGTTTTAGAGGATGTAGAGAAATGGAGCCAATGTACATTGCTTGTGGGATTGTCAAATGGCAGATTAACTGATGAACGGGCAAGCCAAACGTGGTAAATTCATACAATGGAACATTATTTAGCCACCAAAATGAGTGAAACACCAACTCATGCTACAACATGAATGAATCTTGAAAGCGAATTTCAAAGAATCCAGTGAAAAGACAACCTGTTGTATGGTTTCATCTGTATGAAACATCCAGAGTAGGTAATCTGTAAACCATAGAAAATAGGTGAGTGTATGGCAGGGGACTGTGGGAGAAATTAGAACAGCTGCTGGTGAGCACAGAGTGTCTTTTGGGAATGATAAGATGTTCTGAAATTGAGATGAAGTTACACAACTCTGAAAATACTAACAACTACAGAATTGTGTGCTTTAAATTAGGGAATTTTATGGTATATGTATTACATCTCGTAAAGCTGTTAAGAACTAAACTCAAGAGACTATAGTACTTTTCAGTGAAATGCAAGGTCACATACAATGGGAAAAACAGCATTTGTTTCTTCCCTGAACTTGAAAGGTTTGAGGTGCTTTAAAAGTCAAGAATTCAAATGAATGGTGACGCCCATATTGGGAGCCACCAACACATGGGGAACATACTCAGGTTCAGCTTAGGTTAGAGGTATGATTTAGCTAGACCGACTTAAGATTCTATCAAGCAGTGGGTGAGCAAGCTGGTACAATCAAATTAGCTAAACGTTAAGCCAAATCATTATGTCTTGAGCATCTCCAGAAAAAAAAAAAAAAATATATATATATATATATTATACATATAGTTTGCACTATCACAAGTTAGTGGAACACCATAATTTTCATGGTAATTAGTGAGATCAGCTCTGTGGTTGCCTTAACCAATTGATCCTAATCTGCCTATCAGAGGTGGATGCAATTTTAATAGATTTTTTTAACTTTAGCTAAGAGAAGCAAGACCTTCCTACAGTATAATCACATCCTTATAAAAATTGAAAACGTATGTCCAAGCCATGGAGGTCCTGCAAAAATGGAAGCCCTTATAGGATTGATTCCTTGTCACCATTTTTTTTTTCACTGAATAACCAGTGTCTTACCAGCTTATACAATGACTGATCGTTTTTTCATAAAAGGATATTTCACAAAATATTGAAATGTAGCCTATTTGTACCTGATAAATGCCTGAACCTCTAAACTTTGAACTCTCATTGGCCTTTGTTGCTTGTGACCTTGTTTCAATGATTGATGTTCTTTTAACAACTGCAGGCTTTGGGAGGCAGGCTGCATTTACTGTGTGTAGATCCTTTATTTGAAGCCAACGAAAATTTCCAAACACAAAACTGCTAATAATCTGTTCCCTGGTACATTATTGGATTACTATTATTTTTTAATTTCTGATATTTTTAAATTTCTGATAGGGATGTATAGGTTATATACTTTTGAGATTCACACATTTTATTTTTAAACAGCTGTAAAGATTTCATTCGATTTTCAATTTCTGAAAAATGTATGAACACTGTGTTGACACAACTTACCATCTTCAAGATCAACATCAATGAAAAGTTATAATATTTTGCAGCAATTTGTGCTGCTTTGCCATTACCATCAGAGTTGGTTGAGTTGTCATTATTGAGCTACATGAAGTCTTAGTGCCTGCCACCCCAACTCCATCCATTGCCAAATCCCACACTTAGGAAAAGAGGCCTGTATTTGTCATAAAACTGATTTCAGGGACTGGATGGAAAATAGAATGGATCCCCTTTAGCCAAAATTCTCTGGAAATAATGAAGGCACTTTTTTTTTTCCTCATTAACTTTGGAAACTATTAGGACAAGGAAGGAGGGAGGACTGAAAGAAAGAAGGAAAATTAGTTCTGTTGACTTACAAATATTTTATGGTCCGAATGTTCCCTGAACATGTTCACAGGAAATAAGTAAAATGAATTCTTCAGCAACTTGCTTGGTATACATCATTACTTTTTGTGGGTAAAAAAAAAAAGCTATTTACAATTCTGAAAATTAATATGTTTGATAAAAATACATTTTATAGCTATGGTTTTTAAAAAAAGATGGTTTTTGTTTATGGAAAAGGGGAGCTGGGTTTATCAGAATTGGGGGGCACAGCTTTGTTTTCAAGACTTTGTCCCCCAAGAAATCACCAAGTGATTGTATTAGCACTTCAAGCGAGGTTTCCACCTCACCAAGGATCCACATCATTGTATTTAGCAATTTACAAGAAAAGTATTCCTCGAGGTAAGTTTCTTGTTCTTAATGGCTCCAAGGTTAAAGTTGAAAATACCAACTTGATGTTGTCCAGAGATGTGGACATATTGAGTGTCATTTCCACATCTTCCAGTAAATCATCCCATTATCCATAATTATAATCTTCACTGGCTTCACAAATAATTGCTCCACTAAACTTAAAGGAAGTCTGATTCTAATTTGCTATCTACATCTACATTCTCATATTCTTTTTATAGATTTTTTTAAAAAACAAGTTATCAGTAGAATCTTCCTTCACTCAAACATAAGTGAAAGTTTTATCTATCTGGAGATATCACTGAAATAATTTATTGCTGAGGAAACAAAACCTTTTGTCTCAAAATATATTTCTTCCCGACAGCTGTGGTATTTCAGGGAAAGCACCAAAGCTATGAAAGCCTGGACGGCAATCAACCGTTCTTAATAGGAAATTTTACAGACTTTTAATAAGATATTCTCAAATAATTTATGGGGAGAGGGTTTGAAGTGAAGAGGCATTGTTTGGCAATATGTTCTTCCTCTAATCTCAGGAAATTTAAATAAAAGAGTACTCATTTCCTCTGAACTCAGCAGTTCTCCTGGAAAAAAAAAAAAGAAAGAAAAAAAGAAAGATTAAGAAAAACACCTGCTCCAATAGTCCAACAAACCACATTGTGCTAGGACAGTTGTTTCAGAAACAGGGTGCTCTTGTAGACTTCCCTGTGGGTGACAGGTGAGGAATTTCCACTAAGGAATCACGCAAGAACAGGGTTGTTTGAAAAACATCCAGAGGTGTCCTCTGTTTACAAAATTTGTGTTGTAATCCCCAGGTCTTGTTCCCTTGAACCGGTGGTTTTCAAGTTGTCCCATAAGATAATTCCTATACCCGACCAGATGTTTTCTTGATGTTTTCTTTAATTCTTCCCATCAGAACTTCTACATTCATCATCGTTGATTTCCCATTGTGTTGTTGTGGCCTTTGCTTGCATTGGTCTTGGCTTGCAATGTTGTTGTTTTCCTACTTTAATGAAGCTCCTGGTTCCTGGTTTTGGCTCGAATCAGCGCAGCTCTGGCAGTTAAAACCATTCGGGAGTAAACTAGTGGATGGAAGATGTCTCTCTCTCTCTCTCTCTTTTTTTTTTTATAACTGTGCCTTTCATATAAATAAACAAATTAATACATTTCTGGAAAAAAAAAAAGTGTGGAGCCAGTGTGGTGGCATAGCATGCTAATCCTGTGCCTATGGCACCAGTATCCAATATAGCCATCAGTTCTAGTCCTGGCTGCTCCACTTCTAACCCAACTCTCTGCTAATGGCCTGGGAACGTAGCAGAGGGTAATCTAAGGCCATGGCCTCTGCACCCACGTGGGAGAGCTGGAAAAAGCTCTTGGCTCCTGGCTTCGGACCAGCCCAGCTCTGGTCATTGTGGCCATTTGGGGAGTGAATCAGTGGATGGAAATCTCCCTGTGTGTCTCTCCTTCTCTTTGTAACTCTGATTTTAAAGAGAAATAAATAAATCTTTTTTAAGTGTTTCTTTAAAAACAAATTGATGGCCAAAAAAAAAGTTACTTCAAAATATTTCTGGAAAAAATGTTATTAAAAGATTTGGGTACAAACAATTTTTTTCAAAGATTCATTTTTATTGGGAAGTCATATTTCAGGAGAGAAAGAGAGACAGAGAAAGGTCTTCAATTCGCTGGTTCACTCCCCAAGTGACCACAATGGCCATGGATGAGCCATCCAAGACTGGAAGCCAGGAGCCTCTTGCGGGTCTCCCACACAGGTGCAGGGTCCCAAAGCTTTGGGCTGTCCTTGACTGCTTTCCCGGGCCACAAGCAGGGATATGCATGGGAAGTAGGGCCACTGGAATTAGAACCAGCCCCCAGATGGGACCCCAGCACATGCAAGGCAAGGATTTAGCCGCTAGACTATCACACTGGTCCCAGTACAAAATATTTTTTTAAGGTTTATTAATTTATTTGAAAGGCAGACTTACAGAGAGGAGGAGAGGAGAGAGATCTTCCAGACTTTTTGAAGCGCCATTATTATGTATTAGTCCTCTTGAAAAAAATGCAGTGAAGAGAAAACCTTAACAGCGACTGATTAGCAACATGTATGATGTTAAACACACTTGTGCTCTGGGTTAAGAGAAAATTATTTCACTTCCCTTCCTGCCATCACTTTCTTTCCCTCTCTCTCTTTACAAAACCTTGACCTCTCCTCCACATAGTGATTGGGCAGCTCCTGTACTTGCAAAAATTTTGCCTTCATTCATCAATCATCATTCAGAAGCTCACAGCTGTCCTGGCAAAAGAAAAAATAGATGATACCAAACTATGCCTTTGATAAGATGTCCACAACTTTACTCAAAGCAGAGCTGTCTTGTCAAGGAAGATGAGAGGCCATGAAGAGTCAGTGTATGTGTGCCCAAGATATTCTGAGCCTTCATCCACTCACCCAAGAGACACCAACACCAACACGTGTCTACATCATTCAAACTGTATCTGTACCTAGAGATGGATAATTCTGAAACCTTCAGCCACAACACAAATCAAACATTTCTCCCAAGTCAGAAAATAATCGACTGACTTAGAATCTGTTGATCTGGGTTAGGTTTTACGGCCTTCACCTTTGTTAAAAGAAGAACTAGACTAGCTTAGAAGAATAGAGGGAGTGGACATGTGGCCCTGAGTTATGACACTATTCATCTCCTATCGGAGTGCCCGAGTCTGAACCCGATGCTGCTTCTGGTTTAGCTCCCTGCTAACAGGTACCCTAGGGGGCACCAGGTGGTGGCTGTAGTATTTGAGTCACTGCCATCCCTGTGGAAGACCCAGATGGAGTTCTGGACTCTTGGTTTTAGCCTGACTCAGTCAGCTCTGGCTGTTGCAGGCATTTGAGGCATGAGCCAGCAGATGACAGATCTCTGTCTCTCTCTGTTTCTTTACCCTTCCAATAAAATGAAGAAAATCAGCAGAAAGGGGAAAAACGGACATCTCAGTTTTCTGATGTCTCTTTGTTCTATTCTTTGGGTTTTTCAGAGTATGGACCAGGCAGTCGCCTGAGTTTCCTTGTTCCTGTTGTAGAGGACTCTCTAGTTTAATAAAGGCAAAATTTCAACAGCATTTATGCTACATTGGCTAAATTAAAATGGAAAGAATGTTAAGATCTTTCAAGATGTCCAAATTCATTTGCATATGCTTTAGGTCAGATTCTCTGAATTACACAGAGACCAAAATAAGCAAGGTCTGATATAGACTCTAAGGCCTTCCTCAAGCTACAACAAAGCAAACACACAAAGACGAGGACTCAGCAGGGAGAGGCAGTAAGGCAAAGGCTGAAACGGTTGTGTATAATCAGTGTTTTAACGCTTCATTATTCGATTTGGCAAAAACTCAGTAACCCTTTTTAGATGATTTAGTGCTGGCATTTTGTTCTAATGCCATCCACTTTAGGAAATGTTGGTATCCACTGTCTATATCATGATGCTACATTGGACCTCTTGTTAATGACACTGTGCTGTTAGCTTACCGTACCTTCCATGTTGAATGTTTATTCATTCCCCTGAAGAATAGATAGTGGTTGACTTACAAAGCATTTTAATATCTAGGATGGAAATATTACTGACAGCACAAATTATTATTGTTAATAAGAGAAGTCATAGTTCGTTTAGTGTCTCTTTTTTGTCATATGTTGTCTTAGATCTTTGCTTTCCATTCCCTAAATCCTGCCACAACTTCGCAAGTAGATTGCTATTAACTAATAAAATAAATGCGAGTTCAAGGAAGATTTTCTGAAAGGAAAAGATACAAATGAGATTCACACTGTCCATATTTTTCTCCTCTCCTCTGGGAGCAGCCGATATGCACATGAATCAATAGGAGTACAATTTGAAAGAATTTGAAAAATGGTGGACAGGACAGGTAGACGTAAAGAACATGCACTATCACACCATTTTATGGGGGCATCCTAAGCATTTGAGTCTTATAAGTAATGTATACCTAGGTCATCTAGCTTTTTCTATGTAGATCAATTCAATGTAAATGCATGCTGAGAATGCCAACAGGTCTAAGTTTTCTTCAGGAGTGACGAAAATATTCTGGAACCAGATACTACTGATGACTGCCTGGCTTTCTCAAAAACAAAACCCTGAATTATGCATTTTTAAAATATCCATCTAATAGTATGTAGTTTACATCTTATTAGAAACATCAGTATACTCAAGAATATATGATCCTTATACAAAATGGATTTTTTTTTGACAACTGAAACCTTTAAAATATTTTAACTAACAAAGTTCTGATTACAGAATGCTGTTACATACCATCTAATTTATATTTTCTATCATGTATGTTGATGGTACTGGCAGCAGTGAGTATGAAATTTTGCAGTCAGGAAAAATTAATGGTGAGTTAATCTTTGCCACTTGTCCCCACTTACTGTCACCTCACCAAGCCACACTCCCTAAACTGCTCATTAAAATGTCATGGAAAGAATGTGACCAGACCTCCTTGACCTTGTTCTAATAAGACTATCAGCACTACCAAAATCAATATGGAAACTCACACATTACATTTTTATTGACTGTTTAAAGTAGCATTAACTTGGAAATACATCTGAAATTATAATACCAAAAAACTCCTAAACTCAAGATTACTATTTGTGGTTCTTACGATTGCTTTGTTTCCTTAACATGCATAGCTTATTTTTTTTTTACCACTTGAATGATTTTATCCACTGTCATGGCTCATATTATGTTAAAAAAAAAAGTTTTGTTAAAAATACAGTATCGTTGAAAAAGACCTCAAGAATGCCTGTTCCTAACAAGTGCTGAGTGCATGTGACAAGCTACTAACGTTCTAATGTAATTCATATAACACACACAATTCAAATCCTACTCATCAATTAGTAAATAAAAGTTCGTGAATTAGGTCATCAAATAACAGACTGCTGAGGTCACCCCATACAATTGTAGCTGTAATTCAAGAGGCTCCACCATACTCTACAATGATGCAAACGTTTTTGCCACTGGAGATAAATGAATGGTGAGTTTGCCTCTGAAAATACCAGGACTGTGGTGCTGCTCGGGGCAATGAGTAGATCAAGTTTTCCAGCAGGGCAGCAGCAAGTTGCCGCTGTGAGTGTGGGGACAAGACACTCAAGCAGTGAAGTTCACCTAGGGCGTGTTGTTGTTGTTCGCTCCCTGCCATGTTCTCAGGCCCCCTGCCGGCCTGGCAGAGCTTTCTGATGTGTCTGGGCACTCAAACTGTCAAACTCCATGCCCTCTGCTCCCAAATTAGTCCTCCCATATCTCACTATCAAAGCTCTGACTTCCTTCACGACCCCTCTCCAGAGAGGTCAGAAAAGTGATACCGAATTTGTCTGTGGTGATGCTTTGAGAACTACATGAAGCACTATGCAAATGGCCTTTGTTATTTTAACGTACATGTCCATAGCCACGTGGTTTATGTGCAGAAAAAGAGACTGGTTGTGGTGCTGCCTTGACTCATGGCATAGCCCTGTAATGGTACAATGGTAAATGAGAGGAATGTGGAAATAAAGAATTCCCAGCTAGCCAGCCATAATCCCCACATTACATAGGTGCTAGGTGTCTGCAGCACTATTACACAAAATTCTTAATTTCTTTAGTTTGTACTCAGAGGTTAAATTTTGCAACTTTAGTGCTCATTGCTTACTATTGGATATGGATTATCTGTCTAGCATAGAAAATACTGATTCTTTCATTCAATGAGTTTCAATTGGGAGCTCATTACACTGGGGTGTGCTTACCCAAAACTGTCCTTTCTATTTGGGATCTTTAAATCATCTGACTCAACCGACCTCAGGCCCCAGCTCTTCATGAAAAGGAGACACCAGCAGGAGGAGCCTCTGAGATTCCATGGAACACCTTGTCCCAAACTCCTTCATCTCATGTGTACCCATTTGGTGGCCTCGGGTTCTCAGCTCCATGTCTTTATTTCAGCTGATCAACTTTCAGATTTCAAAAGGTTCTAGACTCTGCTCCTTTTTCCAGGTTTGGTGTCTCATCTAGTTTCAGATGAGAAACCACCCTCCTAGAGCCCTGTAGGGACCAGATCAGCCTCCCAGCAAGGTGGAGCTAGAACCACAGAGGAAGAACCTTCATTTCAACACTAGTCATTTCACAAGATAGTAATTTGCTACGTAATGACTTACTTAATTTGGTTTTGTTGGGCCAACCTAGGCAAATGTTTTTATTTTCTAAGACCATAAACTCCAGCAAACTAAACATTGAGGATGATGGGAACAAGCAGTATCTTCACATGCCTAACACAGGATGCATGTTCCATAACAGGGACTCTATATCTCACATGCAACTTCAGGGAGCCAATCACCATGCCTCAGCCAAGTCCACCGTGTAAACAGCAGTGAAAATAAAGGACATCCCAATTTGTTTTCTATAAAAGAAACTTTTGATTTTTCATAAATCAAGGTACACTAGAGTCTACGTAACATTTTTTCAAAGAGGGCATTCCTGGGCCCTGCACAATGGCATAGTGGTTAAGGTTCTTGCCTTGCATGCGCCAGGATCCCATATGGGCACTGGTTCTAATCATGGCAGACCCGCTTCCCATCCAGCTCCCTGACTGTGGCCTGGGAAAGCAGTCCAGGATGGCCCAAAGCTTTGGGACCCTGCACCCGTGTGGGAGACCCAGAAGAGGCTCCTGGCTTAGATTGGCTCAGTTCCAGCCTTTGTGGCCGCTTTGGGAGTGAATCATTGGACGGAAGATCTTCCTCTCTGTCTCTCCTCTCTGTATATCTGCCTTTCCAATAAAAACAAAATAAATCTTTAAAAAAAAAAACAAAGAGGGCATTCCTACTCTGTCTCATATGTGCATGGTTGAAGACGATTCATCTATGGGAGTATACGAGTGTTAGAGCCAGTTTACCAAACAGACATGCTCAGAAGAAATCTTTGCTCTCTCCTAGTCCATGTAACTTCTGATTTCCAGGTGGTAGGCAAGGTAGGTTCACACTCAGCATCTCACCAGCCTCCTTCCAGTAGTGTCCTCATGCAGCAGGTGGTAGAAAGCTGGGATGACCCTTCTAGAGTCACTTCTGACCAAGTGTATTGTAGCTCAGGGTTGCTGTAACAAGGCACCAGAAATCCCTGGACTTCTAACCGTGGAAATATATTCTTTGATGGTTTTGGATGGCAAATATCAAAAAGATATTGGCAGCAAGGCAGTGGTCCCACTGGGAACTTCAAGGGAGAAACTTTCCTGGTCTCTTCCAGCAAGGGGGCCTAAGACATGGCGTGGTTTGTGGTTGCGATGCTCCAGTTTCTGTCTCTGCCTTCTCATAGCCCTCTCTTCTGAGTCTTCACCTCTTCTTTCCGTCTCATAGAACACTTGTATTTAAGACTTTTAGGGTAATCCAGAATTATCTCCTCTTGAGGTCTTTAACACATATACACCTTCAAAGTTCTTTTGTTTTTCTTCTTTTTTTCCCCCCTCAAACGATGTCACTTTTATAGGTTCCAGGTGAACGTGACTTTGGGGGAGCCACCATTCACCCACTATACTAGGATTTCTGGATATGAACTAGGTTGTGTCCATCAGATGCATGATGTGGGAACTGGAAGACAGTAGTAAGAGGGGGCCACCTTTCCTCCACCTTGGTTGAAGCTGTTGGCAGTCAGCGTCAGGTCAGCCTGGGGATTTGCTGCCGGGAGTTAGCAGGGAACAGCCTTTCCATCTGAGCAGAGGTGAGACTATGCAGTGGCTCCTTGATCTCTTAGGTGTAGGTCTAGCTCTGTGTTCTGTTTTGTTTTTTTTAATTACTTTTGTTGATGTCTACATAGTTTATTAGAGTGGTCCTGGATCAGGGGAAAGTGTGTGAGACCATTGTTTCCACATTTTCTTTTCCCTCTTCCTATATCTGGGGGAAGGGGAGAGACAAGCCGAGAAGCCACACCCAGCCTCCCAGCTGCCTCAGTACCTGGGGATGGGGAATGGCCACCCGATGTCATCCCGAGGTCCCTGATATGGAGCATGCTCCACCGATTTTGCTCAAGTGGTTTTAGTAGTTCTGAAATGTTGCCGATCCCGCAGATGCAAGGACAAGGATATCCTTCCAAGGTCCCTTGGCTGACACAGTCCATTTCTGAGTCCCTGTTCATTCAGAAATTTGCCGTCATGCTTCACTGGGGTAGTTGACCAATTTATTCTGCACTCCTTCCTCTGCTATGGTACCAGGTGTCCTCTTCAGGCTCCAGTGGTCTGACATATCCTCCATGTGCTCTGGCTATGCTGTCCACTGCTCCATCAAAGCCACAGAGGAGGCCTAGTTTTGACACATGTGCTCTATTGTCAGACCACAGGTGCTGCCACTGTCCCCATGGTTGGAGTTATGAGTCCAGCAGTCTAGTTGGGGGGACCCTCAAAGAAATCTCATCTAAGGTGATCTCAGACCTATCTCTTGCATGTGTGCCTTCCTGTATGGGGTTCACATCACTCTGTCACCCACATCAACCTACGTCCACACTGGCAATTGAAATTGCTAGGTCAGATATATCTCCAGCCCCATTTTTTACTCAAACAAATGGGTGCTATGGCCCAGCCCAACCCTGCCCTCCACACAGTCAGCCCTCATGTATACCATCAGGGGCTGCAGCCCAGACAGACTGACCCTCAGTCAACCCCCAGCTTGGGCCCCAGTTGTAGTTTCTGTGCCTGCCAACATGTGCAGTGGACCAGTCTGGTCTGTCCCACCTCCCATTCAGCTTTCATACTCATAATTGGGCATTGAAGCCTAACTCATTTTAACCAACTCCACTATCTAGCCCATGCTCATGTCATTGGTGTCACTGCCTGTCTAGCCAAGCTTGTCCCAAGTCCTGGTCCTCATGTTCACCAGTGGGAGGAGTGCCCACAGTTTCCCTACTGGACCCACTCCCAGTCCTGAATCTTACACTCTCCATGTGGTTCTGCAGTCTAGCTCAAGAGGACTTGCCCTGGTGGTGCTGTGGCAAAGCCCAACCCGCCTACCTCCACTCTGGTTCGTGCCTGTACCAGTGGATACAGTGAATTAGCCCAGCCTAGCTCTCTACCTAACCCAGTTTACATACATGCCAAGAGGTATGGTAACCCAGCCCAGCCTGGTCTACCCTCAGTTCCAGCTCTCACACTCACCAGCAGGAGCAGTAGCCCACTAGGAGAGTCCCCACAGCTCCTCTACAGGCTCACACCCCACCCCCAACAGGTATCACATGTGTTGGTGGGTGATGCAGCCCAGTCTGGCATGGCTCATCTCACCTTGGCATTTGCAAATGGGTACTGCCCCCCAACCTAGCCCAGCCAGCCCCCAGTCCTGGCCCTAATGTTGACTGGCTGGTGCTGTGGCCCAACCTAGCCTATCCTGAACCCTATCCTGGTTCTCAGATCTACCAGTGGGTGTTATGAATTGGCCCAGCCTGGCCCACCCCCAAGTCCTGACCCACATGCATGCCTTTGGTTACTGTAACATGGCCTGGTCTGAGCTGCTCTTTGCCTTGGTTCTTGTGCTCACTTGTACAGACTGTGTCCAAACAAAGGAGCTCCCCAAGTTTCTCAATTGGGTCTCCTCCCAGTGGCAGATCTCACACAGTCTTGGTCCAGGCTGATTTAGTCCACACCTTCCCCATCTTTCCACTTTATTTTAATCCTGCTTCCCAAAGCTTTTTAACGTACTTCCTGCTTTCCCAGAAATGCAAAGAAAACCAGCATAGTGTAACTTAGTATGGCATCCTTTTCATTTGCAGAGAAAAATCTAGAGGAAAACTCTAAGTGAAAGCAGCAGCGCATCATTAATGACTACATTCTGGGCCGCATGGGGCGTGTTCTGAGCCATGTGAGTTCACAGCCCTCATGGCCTAATCAGTAGATGGATCTTGGGGTACATTCTTAGTACCGAAGCCTGAGAGACTCATCCTTGACTCGGAATGGAGATTCTTCCTTTTTTCTCAGGCGCACAGTCATAGTGAAACCTACTAACTAGGGAGACTCAAGTGTCGAAAACAGCTCATTAAATTTATTGGTTCTTTGATGTCCAATTCATGGCAAACTCTCCTGGTTATTTTGCCAGAGGAAGTCAAGGTCATCAAGTTGTGTGTGTGTTTTTTTTTAATGGGGATTGGTACACTCTTATGAAAGAACTTTGTGGAATGTTTAGAGACTGTCCATTCCTCTTCTTCCTAAGTGCACTGACCTGGCCTTGGCCCCTCCAGGCTTCTCATTGCCAGGGTGAAGGCACAGCTCTTGCAGATTGCACAACCCATCTGACAAAGGACTCTGACTTCTTCACCTAACTATTCAAGACTTTCAGTCATCCAAGAGAAGAAAACACCATTAACCACAGTGTTTCTCATCCTGATTCTATGGAAACCGCTGACCATATCCAGGAGAAATAGCAGGCGGCTGGAGTTTAGATTGGGGCATTCATCTTTGCTTTGTGATTAAAAAAAAAAAGTTAGTCTGTGACTTGGGAACTCACTACATGCTTCATTGGCAGAAATGCTCTTTCTGCTTGAGAGCGTGGGTACTTCTCCCGTGCCTCCCCTTACTAGGATGAGTGAAAACAATATCATTTTCCCTGATAGCCACTGAATTGAAGTGAAGGATTATTTATTTAAACTTGCGAAGCATGAAGCAAAATGCAACCAGTGTGTGTTGCATCTGTCTTAGGAACCATAAGTCACAGATAGGAGTTTATGAAGCGTCAGGTCAGCAGGCTGATTCCCACTCTCTCAAGTAAACTGCAGAAGCTTGCAGTGCCTGCCTCTGAGTCTCCGACAGGCAGCCACTTTGAGCGTCTTCATTCACACCACTGCACAGTTCCCCTCCACCCCCTTTCTTTGCAGTACTGCATTGTGAATTATTCTACAACCAGTTGTTAATGGGAAACTCTTTAGGCATGTACTAACAGTCTTGTCATTACCAAGAACAGTGGGTGGAAGTCTTTGTCCCCCACCCATCCTGCTGCAGACATCATGTAACCAAACAAGCACTTGCCCAGTCCCAACATAGGAGCATGTAATTGTTCCTGCGTGTCATTCTTTCCTTGACTGGTATGGCTGCCCACAATCAGATCTACCTCCTGCAAGGAAGTCCCCAGCAAGCCATCTCCAGTGCTCCTTGAACTCAAGTTAAAGTTGCTGGAACAGATGTGAAAGGTGAAAATCAACAACCACCTTATTCCTTAGTCTTTTGCTTTCTTTGCTCCACATACAGCCCTTCCCCAGGCCCCAGTTGCCTTCTAAGACTGCTAAGTTCTTATTTTCTACACTACTCGAGGATAAGTGACTCTACCTCCTCTCTTGCACTTTAGGATGAGGTTCTGAATTCATATCCTTTGAGTGTGCTGACAAAATGCCACCAGTATAGGGACCGAGAAGAATATAAATATATTCTCTCACAGTTGTGACTGACACAGTCTAAAGTCAGCCTTAAGTTCAAGGGTTGGCAGAAACTGATTCTTTCTGGCGGTTTCAGGGAGAAGCTGTTCCAGGCTTCTTACAAATTCTGGTTGTCGTGGGCTTTCTTTGTCTTGTGGCCACATCACTTTGCTCTCTGCTGCCGTTGTCACATTGCCCAGGTGGCCATGGCCAAATCTCCATTAGGCCTATCACAAGGACACTTGTGTTTGCTTTTAGGGTTGACACAAATAGTCCAGGATAAACTTCCCCCTCTCAAGATATTTAAGTTAATCACATCTGCAAAATGTCTTCAAAAAAAAAGTAACATCCATAAGCTCAAGTGGATAGGACACAAGCATCTTTGTTGCAGGAGCCAGGGGCACACATGTGACCTATCACCGGCACCAAATGTGAATTAATGATATTGCTGTTATTTCCTGTTTGGTTCTAGGTTTTCTTTTCAGACTTGAATTTTCAGAGAACACAGTGCTTTATCAGAGAAAGAGCTCCATATGTGAAAAATTGATGGCTACACTTTTATTTTAATTTGTTTATATTTATTGGAAAGGCTGATACAGAAAGAAGGAGGGACAGAGGGAAAGATTTTCCATCCACTGGCTCACTCCCCAAGTGGCTGCAATGGGCAAAGTTGAGCTGATCCGAAGTGAGGAACCAGGAGCCTCTTGCGGGTCACCCATGTGAGTGCAGGGTCCTAAGGCTTTGGGCAACCCTTGACTGCTTTCCCAGGCCACAAGCAGGGAGCTGGATGGAAGTGGAGTAGCTGGGACACAAACAGGCACCCACATGGGATCCTGGCACATGCAAGATGAGGATTCAGCCACCAGGCCATCATGCTGGGCCCTTGATGGCTACTCTTAATGGGTGTTGCTCTTCATAGTCAAAGGTCCTGATATATACAACTAGGGGGAAAAAAAGCTTTCAAATTCAAAGCTGTCCTATGGTCCCTAATTTTCATGTTGTGGTTTCTAAAAAACACTGCATCTAAAATGACCCAGACTTCCTTAGAGAAATAACTGGCTCTAGGTGTGGGATAGGTCTACCACGTAAGTGTAACACCTTTTTCTGTGAAAGTAGGTTGCCTTCAAAGATTCCTGAGGTTTCTTAAAAGAAATAAAGGGACAGCCCACACAATGTTCCTACTGGCCAATAATGATTACATCAAGCATTTTGATATCTAAGAGTGTAAACTAATCATTTAGAAGCACCTCCCTTCTCATCTTTGGATAATCAGCTCACTGTAGTGCTTTAAAATATGACACATAAAGGGAGAGCATCCTAGATTTAAAAATTAAACTCTGCTAGAACCTCTTGTTATAGAATTATTTCAACTGGTAAATCAAGATCTCTAGAACTAGGAAAATTAAAATAACCCCTTACTAATTAGTGGATCTAGATAATGTTGAGCTGTAGCTGCTAGTATCACACAAATTCAAATGAACAAACACAACTGACAGAAGGACACATTTATAAGCTACTACCTGTCAAAATGAGTCTTATCAAAACTCTAGACCTAACGTACAAGGAAAATAGATGAGGAAAAAGCATGATAATGATAGGTAGCTGAGGTTCATAGAAATCACAGGTGAAGTAGTCTACAGAGCCAAAGTTGTACAGAAAAGAGAAGGAAGAACCCATCAGTCAGCGGAAACTAAACGTTGGCTTATCAGCCCATCACAAGATCGATTCTTTATTTGCATCCTTAATAAAATAACCATAAAAATCCAGTAAGAATTACAAGCAGGAAAGTATAAATTTTGACTAAATATATGATGCTGATGCTGTTAAGCATTATGATAAATTTTTTAAAGACTTATATTTTAGAACAGTTAATATATTTCCAGGAAAATTGAGGAGAAGGTACAGAGATTTCCCAAAACTTCCTGCACATCCTCCGCTATCATGGTACACTCATTACAAGGGATTTACCTGCATTCACACATCAGGATGGCTTGAAGTTCACGACCTGCATTAGGATTCATTCAGGGCGCTGTACATCTGTGGAGTGGCACTAACATATGACGAGAGGCACCCATTGACATAATATCACATGGATTCTTCACTGCTTGCAAGTCTGCTGTGCCCTGTTGACCCTTGCTTGCCAAACCCTGCCAAATCCTACTGAGCTCTTAACTGTCACTGTAGCTTCACCTTTTCTGGAATGTCATGTAGCTGTAATCATATAGTGTGTAGTTTTCCAGATGGACTTTGTTCAGTTGGTAATATTCATTTAAATTTCCTCTAAGTCTTTTCATGGTTTACTAGCTCTTGCTTTTTAGCACTAAAAAGATCCCATTATCTGACTATAACACAGCTTATTTTTCTTACCCAGTCACATTCAACACATCAGTTGTTCCCAAGTTTTGAGCAATTAGGAGTAAAGCTGCTGTGAAGATGTGTGCTCAGGTTTTGTTTGAACATGGTTTCAGTTCAATTGGATTCATAAATACTGGGAGTGTTATGGCTGGCTGGCTCACATAGGAAGATTGTGTTTAGTTTTGCAAAAAAAAAAAAAAAAACAAAAAACACAGACCAGGCTTTCTTTTTTCTTTTTAAAGATTTATTTATTTTTAATTACAAAGTCAGATATACAGAGAGGAAGAGACAGAGAGGAAGATCTTCCATACGATGCTTGACTCCCCAAGTGACCACAATGGCTGGTGCTGTGCCGATCCGAAGCCGGGAACCAGGAACCTCTTCCAGGTCTCACACGCGGGTGCAGGGTCCCAAAGCTTTTGAGCCATCCTCGACTGCTTTTCCCAGGTCACAAGCAGGGAGCTGGATGGGAATGGAGCTGCCGGGATTAGAACCGGCACCCATATGGGATCCTGGTGTGTTCAAGCCAAGAACTTTAGCTGCTAGGCCAGTCCGCCGGGCCCCAGGCTGTCTTCCAAAGTCTTCTTATCACTCTCAGTGATAAGAGAGTTCTGTTGCCCCACATCCTCACCAGCATTTGGTGTTGTCAGCATTCTGAATTGGGGCCATTCACAAATGTGCTCTGGTGTTTCATTATTGCTTTTCTTTGCATTTCCTTGATGATAGAGGATGTGGAGCATCTTTCATATGCCTATTTGCCATCTATACATCTTCCTTGGTGAGATTTTTATTAAGGTCTTAAAAAAAATTTCTTTTCGTATTTGTTTGAAAGTCAGCATTACAAAGAGGCAGAGAGACAGACAGCTCTTCCGCTACTGGTTCACTCCACAAATGGCAGCAATGGCTGATCCTGGGCCAGGTCAAAGCCAGGAGCTTTCCCTAGTCTTTCACATCAGTGGCAGGGGCTCAAACTTGGGCCATCCTCTGTTGCTTCTCCCAAGTCATTAGCAAGGAGCTGAATCAAAAGTGGAGCATCCAGGACACAAACCAGCACTCATTGTAGGATTTGGCACATTCTAACACCTGTTCTCTGTTAAGATCTTTAACTCATCTTTGAAATAGGGTGTTTGTTTTGTTCTTACAATTTAATTTTATGATTAATATTTTAGGTGTGAAATGCTTGAAAAGTAATCTTTATCATCTAGAACTATATATGGGTCTGGTACTGTGGCACTACGAGTTAAGCTACCACCTGCAGTGCTGACATCCCATGTGGGTGTCACTTTGAAACCTGGCTGCTCCACTTTCTATCCAGAACCCTGCTAATGTCCTGGAAAAGCAGTGGAAATGACCCCAAGTACTCCAGCCCTTGCACCCACTTGGGAAACCCAGAAGAGACTCTTGGCTTCAACCTGGCTTCTTTCTCTCTCTCTCTCTCTTTCTGCCTCTAGCTCTCTGTAACTCTGCCTTTCAAATAAATACTTTTAAAGAAGAATTATATGCAGAAACATGTATAGAAAAGTTATATATTGTTTGGGATTTGCTTCAAAATAATTTGGACTTCAGTGAAGATCAGTGGATGAAAATGATTATAAACGAGTGGCTGTTTGAGGTTGAATAGCAAGTACATGGGAACTACATCATCTTTCTTACATTTTATATGTATATTTGATTTTTCATATTTGGATTTTGATTGTTTTGTGAAAAATCTTGCTTTTGCACTGAACGCCAGCGACTACAGCAACAGCACCACACAGTTCATTGAGGACATTTTGTTCTCAGTTACACTCAGGCAGATATCATTAGCTCCAGTGCACTTGCAGGTCCAAAATCCTCCAAGGACTTGTTAGTACAGAACGTAAGATCCCAAGTTCAGGCATTAGGACACCAGCTAGCTATTTCATGCTCCTTATACTCTACATGAATTTTACTTGAATGTCCCACTGTGTTTTATTATGCATTAGGGCTAGGCATAAATTTAAGCATGTTATAAATCTTATCAAGTTCATAGATTGCTCTTATTACCTGTTCTCAAATATCTTGATAATATTTGAGGCTATAAATCTCATTTTGGTTCATACCCTTTTGTTCCTTGGCATTGGAGAGAAAAGTACAAGCAACAATCAGTCTGTTAGGAAGAAAGGGTGAAAAGCGCAGATAGCGTTCAAAATGATGGCATGCTTATTAAGTTGAAATGCTCCTGCAGCTAAGGAGTGCGCAGTCCCTCAGTAGTCACATCACTCAATAAACCAGGTGGAATGCCGTGGAGTCAGTTTTGATGTATCCTTTGAGTTCTTTTGGTTGAGTGTATTTTGCTGTTGTTGCTCTAAGTAACAGAGAAACAGAGACAGAGAGAGAACTCCTCTTCACTGGTTCACTCGCCAAAAGCCTGCAGTGCCGAGTCTGACCCCAAGCAGAAGCAGGAGCTGAGAAGTCAGTCTGGGTCTTCTACAGGGAGCTGGGTTGACAACAGAGCAGTCAGGACTAAAGCTGGTGCCAATACAGGATGCTGGCGCTGCTGGCTATCTTTGTGTCTGCTCTCCTGGCTGCAGCCATCTTTATGACAACTCCACATCCATCCCAGTTACTGCTCATCACACTTTACTCTGCACGTTCCCTCCTTCTCTTGTATCCCAACCCCCCCGCAGGCTGCTGCCCCTCAGGCTGCTGCACAATTACTCGGCATAATTCCCCAGCACCTAGCTATCCAAAGGCTTTGGTGTTTATGAAAACATTGCTAGAACTTCGAGTCCATCAATGACACTTTTCAAGAAGCCCCTAGTCCCCAACTCTAGGAAATGCACTAAGCTCTCCCTCCTTGACGCCCAGCAAGTCAATGCCCTATTTAAAGAATATTGTCATCAGCAATGCACCCTACCCACAGTGAGACTGTCTGTCCCATTGTTCAGCAAAGCCCTCGTAGCAACTTAGGCTGACTTGCACTATCTCCAAGCAAAATGCCATGATTTATTTATGAGGCATTCACTTTTGGAAAGACGGGGTGCAATTTACAAGCAATTGTATAATAAGCTTTCTACCTGGTAAAACATTGAGTTCCTGTTTTGTCTTCCTGTCCTGCCTCATCAGAGCAGGTGGAACAACAGAGGATTCTTCAGCATCGTCTCTTCCTTCAGGCATGTCTGCTAAGGCATCTCAACTCCTCCAGTCCCTATCCTTCCTACACCAGCACTTTCTTCTTGGACTGGACTAGACTTTCATTGGCCTGAGTTTTTTTCTGCCTGAAAGCTCTTTTTTCTTTCCTGGGGGGCATTGCAGCACTCTGCTTAGATGCAAGGCCTCCAGGGTTGGTTTTCCCTAGAACACCCCTCAGTGTTTGTGCAGCAAAGTGTCCAAATGGGCATTGGAGGCCTTAATGGATCACTGCATTTTGTTCTTCTTGGGGGACAGGATTAGGAAGGTTGATCTATTTTCCTTGATTCCTCAACCTTCTCTAAACTCACCTTCCCAAATTCAGCACACAGCTGAAGCAACAGCGGCACCAGCTTGCAATTTTTTTTTTTTTTTTTTACAGTACAATCCACTTCTCAAAGTGTTTTCATATATCTTATCTCAGTTATTTCTCGCCAGGATCCAAGGAGGTAAGGAGAGCAGATAGAGGTCATCTTCTTTGATCGATGGTAAAACAGAGGAAGAGAGAGGTTAAGTGACTTGCCCAGTCTCTCACCACTCCAGTTCATCTGCCAGAATTATCTTCCTCCAAATAAATATAAACATGTCATTCCCCTGCATAAAATCATCAACAGGACCCTGGCTGTCTGCGGGGTGAAGTGCAAACTCCTCAGCAGGGCACGTGTGTCCCTCTGTGTCCTGGCCCTCTGCTCCTTGGCAGCTTCATCTTCCATCATTTCCTCCCAACTCCCTCCTCCCCCAGACACACAGAACTGCCGCCGCCCTCACACAGCACCAGCTCTAGGCCTCAGCACACATGGCTTCCTCTGAGCCTTGACACCCTTCAGGGTCTGCTGGCACCTTCTGGTCCCACCTCAGTCTCCTTCCTGTGGGCCACATGGACCCTCCTCTCCAGTCTCAGGCCTGGCTTCTGCTGTGCTGGGGAAGCTGGCTGCCGGGACACATCAGCAATCCCTACACTGTTACCTTCCTTATGACAGAATATTTCATTGTCTAACGTATGATATGATTTGCTTGTTTATTCAGCCATCTTATCTGTTTCCCCCTGCTGGAGTGGCAGCCTTACAAGGGCAGAGATCTTGGCTAGGTTACCTCACCGGTACATCCCGAGGGCCTGGCACTGATCATTCAGCAGACATGAACTAAACAGTGAGAGTTCTGCACCCAGGTTACACGGATACACCGCAATCCGTTTATCCCAGGAAAGACAGAGGCTGACTAAGCAAACTAGACCATGATGACCCACAGTGCATGGAGCACACCCATAGAGGGATACCTGCGGGAGCTGGGAGCACAGACAAGGAGAAGGTGCTGGGGCAGGTGCAAGCAGCAGACAGCAAAGACTGAGGCTTTGTCTAGAGGGTGATGTGTGAAGAGAAACTAGGCAGCATGAACGAGGCAGCCAAGTTCAGATGGAACGAAACTCAGCATTTGAGCAACTACAAGTCCTTGTCTTCCAGCTCTGTTGCAGTGCCTACGGGGGTAAATCTCAATCAGAGAAGTATCTGTTGATCCATGTACTCAGAAAGGCCCATAAAAAACGTACAAGTAATTGGGTGGTTTCTGCCTCTGAAAAGGCTATGCTGCAGAACCCCGTTTCTTTATCATGAACAACTGTCAGAAGTTAGGAATTCTGATAGTCCTTGTGAAGAGGGATGTGGGGGCTGGGGTCTGGGCTGGAGTGCTTCACCTTGATCCCTGGGGCTTCTAAAGAGATGCCCATAGTACATATCAGAAGACATTAGCCCTGCTCACTCGGGAAGCTTCTGGATTAGCAGAAATGTGATATGTTGTCAAAGTCCTTGCTAGTGCCCCCACCTTTTATGTTTACAGAGATTCATGGCTAGAGATCTATCTAGCTGGCCAAGAATTGTGGTACTTGGCTTCATCTCAAGAGAGTAATATTTTTTACTGGCTCAGTGTTTCTAAGCCCCTAATGAGTATGAAGCCCTGTAGTAGGCTCCTTGCTACAAAGACTGGTACCTGAGGGCTGGGCTTGCTAACCAGCTTGTAGACACTTAGAGAGGGGCACGTGTATAATGGTACTTCAAAAAACTGTATAGGAAAATGTGTATTGTGCAAAAACCACATGTGGATTTCCAAAATGCTTTACACCCAAACATAATGGATCTTTTAGTTTCATTTATCACAAACTTTTTGACATCCCGTGGAATAATGGTGTTATTGAGCTCAGCCATAGAAATATGAGTAAGGGTGGGTGTCAGGACAGGGCATGTCATGCCTGGATCCCAGATGACAGCCACCATGTGCACGTGGTGAGCTGTCCCCGGGCCTGTGTGGGCTCCGGGGGCTGCTCCCTTTGGGGTGAGAACACCGAGGGTGGAGGTCTCCGTGACTGGGCAGGTCCGGAACCCACCCGCCGCCTTCATTGGGCGGTGATTGGGATTTGGGAGGGGCGCAACCTTGGGCCTGGGAGTTTAAACTTCTAGCAGCCTCCCAGTTGCTGGTGGGTCTCAGGACGGGGCGTCTCATGCCTAGATCACCATGTGCACATGGTGAGCTGTCCCCGCGTGGCCAGTGAGCCATTTTGTGCCAGGCTCTGCCTGCTGGCTGCCCAGCCAGGAAGCTCTGGGGTTTTGGTTCTTTGAGTTGCTGCTTAGGTAGCTCCAGGTTGAACGTACTGTGCTTCTAGGACGTGAAGCATTTGTAAAGATTCCCAATGACAGTAACTCTTCCTTTGTAAAACTTGTAATCGCTGAACAATGCTGACCACCAAATACCAGTCCACGCAAAAGCTATGGCTTGGGGCTTGTGCTGCAGAATCATATCATGTTACCTGACATGATGATGGATCAGGAGAAGGGTCACATTAAGCAGGCCATTACATTAACTAGCACTTGAGAACCATAACCGGGGGTAAATTCTGTGAGGGATGTGTGGGCCACATCCTGTGAAAATTCTAGCTCCACTGGTTAGCTCAAGAGTTGGGGTGGTGATGGACTAAGCTAGGTGTGACCAAGGAGCCTACCATCAATCACAGGTAAAGGAACCCCCAATAGTCTGGACTGGTCAGGGCAGCAGCACCCAAATGTGCATCCTGATTATGGTGTGGGGTGGGCCGGGCTGCAACGTTCACTAGCTTATACAAGGCCAAATGGAAGGCCAGACCAACCTAGCGATCGCAACCACCAGCTGATCAAGGCAATGGACGGTACCGGGCCCTGTACTTGCTAGCACATACAAGAATCTGGTTTGAGAACACCTCAGACAAAGTTTCTGTGGAGATCTCCCCAATGAAAATGCTGGACTCAGAACCCTAACCAAGAAAAGAGAGAAGACAGAATAGGTCAGCCAACCATCTCAGCTAAATGTTGGCAGCGAAATATAGGGCAAACGGAGACTCTATGATGGACTATGTCAATCAGTGGATTCTTCAAGGACCTCATAGTGCTTGGAGTGGCAAGATTGGAAGCGATTCGTAACTGTTGAAATATCAAAACCATCTGAGCAAGAACCTCAGCGCATACCCTACATCTGGGACCTGGGGAGGGTGGGAAATTGGGTGGGCCTTCTCCCTTAATACCCCCCTTATATGCAAAAAATAATAGTCTTCCCCACTTTCCTGTAGCCCTTGAAGCTTTTTACCCGAATTAACTCTGTAAAGATTGTCAAAATATATTAAAAAAAAAAAAAAGAAAGAAATATGAGTGAGTTTTAAAGGATGCCCAAGAAAGCGGTGCTTTGTTCCTCTGAAGAGTGGGCAAGAGGAGAGTGGGCATAGGGTGGCTTGAGCTGAGTTTAAGAGTTTGGTTATCAGCAGTCACCAGACAGCGAACAAAGAGGGAAGCAGGGCTAAGACTTCAGGATCTGAATTGGGATGGTGTGATCAGAGAAATGCAAACTTAGTATGGCTAGACGTGTGTGTGTGTGTGTGTGTGTGTGTGTGTGTGTGTGTGTGTGTGTGTGTTTCTTGCTGTGTATGTTTGAGTGTGTGTGCATGTATGTGTGGATGTAACCATTGAGGCGCTTAAGAGTTATATACCATGCTAAGGAGTTGGAATTTGATGCAATAGGCCAATATTTATCAAACTGCAATCCAAGAACACTTGCCTTAAATTCTTTTAAAGATTTCTTACTGGGGAAGTGATGGAGTTGGTTAAGCCACCGCTTGCAGCACCAGCATCCCACATCACAGACCTGATTCAAATCCCAGCTGTTCTGCTTCCCATCCAACTTCCTGCTAGGTATCCGAGAAAGCAGTGGGAGATGGCCCAAGTACCTGGTACTCTTGCCACCCTGGTGGGAGACCAGGATGGAGTTCCTGGCTCCTGACTTTGGCCTGGCCCAGTCCTAGCTACTGTGGCCATTTGGGGAGTCAACTAGCAGTTGGCAGGTTTCTCTGCTTCTCTTTCTGTAGCTGTGTCTTTCAAATAAATACATCTTTGAGGGGAAAAAAAAGTGTCAGCATTGAAAATGCTGAATCCAGGAGGGGGTGGATGCGGCCAGGTAGACAAGATGCTGAATTGGGTCATCCAAGTCCCACAACAGAGTATCTACGTACAAGTCTTACCTAGATACAAGTGCTGCCCCCCAATTCCAGCTTCCTGCTAATGGGCGGCCTAGGAGGCCATAGTGATGGCTCCATTAACTGGGTTCCTGCCACCTACATGGGCTCTCTGGATGGAGTTTCCAGCTGCTAGCTTTTGCACCAACCCAGCCGCAGTCATTATAAACATTTGGGGAGTGAACCAGCAGACAGGGAGCTCTTTCCCTCTGTTTCTCAAATAATTGTTAAAGAAACGTGCAGCGCCCTTGTGGTTCAGAGACGCAAGAAGAGATTCTATTCTGAAGAAACTATGAATGGGTGAGGTTGGAGAGAAAGTTTACAAAGCTCTCCAGGGGATTTCCACGTTCAATTAAGTTTGAGGACTGCTATTAGGTGCAACGGGCAGGCACACAAATATTTTAAGCAAAGGAAATGCAAATTCGCTTTTACAAAGATAGTTTTCATTCGTAGCAATGTTATATGTGATGTTTATCAGATGTTTATAGCTCAAGATCTGCAATATGCATCAGTAAACAGCATGAGTGATTAATGGGGAGTGGCGGGACTGTGGCAAACCGAAGAACAGAGATGGGCTAAAGGAGGTAACCACTGCAGCTTCAGCTAATTGTTGACCAGTAAGCGTTTCAGTCAGTGTTGTCAGACTGTTCGCTGTAGAAAACAGATTGGATGTACATATTTTAAAGCAACATCTCCTAGTATTTAAATCATATCATAAATTTCTTGGTTGTGGTCCTAGTGCAGTAGCCTAGTGGCTAAAGTCCTCGCCTTGCAACCACCAGGATCCCATAAGGGCACCAGATTGTGTCCCAGCTGCTCCACTCCCCACTTAGCTTCCTGCTGGTGGGCTGGGAAAGCAGTGGAGGATGGTCCAAAGCCTTGGCACCCTGCACCCACATGGGAGACCTGGAAGAAGCTCTTGGCTCCTAGCTTCAGGTTGGCTCAGCTGCAACCATGTGGCCACTTGGGGAGTGAATCAGCAGATGGACAGAAGATTTTCCTCTCTGTCTCTCCTCCTCTCTGTATATCTGACTTTCCAATAAAAATAAACAAAATCTTTTTAAAAAGTTTTTAGTTGTAAGAAACATCATCTGAGTTTGGGTGATTAGGCAGAAAGCATATTTATTTGAAGGCTTTTTGACATATGTTCTAAAACTACAGTACAAATATGTTTGGGAACCATTATGCCTATGTTCCCAAGTCCTGATACCTTACTATGATGCATGGGCGTGTTGCCCAGAAGAAAAGTGCTACAGTAGTCACATTAATGCTATAAATCTTAGAAAAACTACAAAATACTCAATTACATATTAGTACCAGAAAGGATGGTATATGAAAACACATTTATATGATGGCATTGACAGGGACTCAAAGCACCCCTGGAAAGGAAAGGAAAGGGAGGGAGAAAGAAATTTACATGACTTACCCTTTCAGGAGCCCTGAGGAAGGGAGACGGGGGAAACACACACAGAGCAATCGGAAGATGTTGTTGCATCTTTCAAAGGGAGCCACCTGAACTCCCTGCCAACTCAAGGGCCAAACAGGCCACTCTACTGGCAAGGCCCTGATTGGATCCTGTAAAACACCTCATTAGCACACAGCTTGATTAATCAGGGAGTTCTTCCTTTAGAAACACATAAAATAGCAGAGCCTTCAGGGCAGCCCTCCTGGTTTCCAGGAGACTTCCTGCCTTCTTCAATCAACACCCTTCACTTTGCTGGCTTCTTCCTTGTCCTTGGGGCCTTATTTGTTCTGGTTGTGAGAGAGGGGTCCAGCAGAGAAGAGAAGTGAGCACAGAAGATGGCAATGCCCGAATAACGCAGTAGGCAAAAAGAATGGCAGAAGAGGGGCTGTAACTCTGAGAGCTGCAATGCCAAAAGCCATGACACAGGAGCTGTTCTGTTCCTGAAGAATCTGGTGAACAAAAAAGTTTGCCACATGGCTCAGGGACGAGACACAGACCTAAGTGACTGGAGCCACGTTCTCCTGCCACTGTTCCTACAACGGACACCAGAACCCCGGGAACAGAACAACCACACATGAGCATGGGTGGTCTACAGCTGCACACCGCAATCCCAATGAATCTCACAAACGTAATATGGAGCAAAAGAAGCTAGAAACACGAAGGCATTGCAAAAATTGGTGGAAAATTGGAATGAAAAGATAATTATTTTGATGCAAAAATTTTTTTCAAAATCTATGTATAGTTTTTTCACAATATGCATTTTTCATGAGCTTTTTGGAGGCTCTCTTCTATGCATGGGTTTCAAAATTCATTTGCACCAAAATGAACTTATCATTTGTTTCATTTTCCATGAACTTTTGAAGTATTTCATAAGAGTGAATATTTTGTGATTCCAGGCAAAACTCATCTATATTGTTATGGATTAGGATATTTGTTGCTGGTGGGATGGAATTTTTAATCATTAGAAACATAATAGGGTATTTTGAGGTTTGTAGAATATTGTCCCTTGATTTGATCTAATGGTATCTTCAGTTAGTGCAAATTTATTAGGCTGTACATCCATGATGAGTGCAGGATTCATGTTTAATATGTCTTCTATTACTTTCAGTATTACAGGGAAAAAATATGAAAGATGGAATTAAAAGGCAAATTTCTGGGGTGGACTTGTGGTCTCTGTGGTTCAGCTGCCATGTGGGAGGCCAGCATGGTAGAGTATTGTCTCTGCTTCTGATCCAGCTTCCTGCTAATGCCCACCCTGGAAGGCAGCAGGAGATGGCTCCATCCGTGAGTCCCTGCCACCCATGGAGCAGATCTAGATGCAGTTCGCAGTTCCCATTTCCTGGCTTTGGCCTGACCAAGTCCCAGCTACCAAGTCCCAGCCATGTGGGAGCGGACCAGCAGATGGAAGATCTCTCTGTCCCCCCTTTTCTTTCTTTTTTCACTTAAAGATATGCATCTTTTGTACATAAAGATATACGTATTTCATTTTTATTGGAAAGGCAGACTTACAGAGAGAAGGAGAGACAGAAAGATCTATCTACTGGTTCATTCTCCAAATGACCACAGTGGCTAGAGCTAAGCCAATCTGAAGCCAGGAGCCTCTTCCAGGTCTCCCACACAGGTTCAAGGTCCCAAGGCTTTGGGCCATCCTCCATCACTTTCCCATGCCATAAGCAGGGAGGTGGATGGGGAGCAGGGCTGCTGGAACATGAACTGGTACCCATATGGGATCCCAGTGCTTGGAGGTGAAGGTTTAGCCGGTTGACCCATTGTACCAGCCGCTCTCTGACTCAATTTCTCTCTGCCATACTGCCTTTAAAATTAAAATAAACATTTGACAAGTTTAGTGATATAAAGGAGAGGGGTCTTCAAAACACTCGTGAAATGGATTTTACAGGGGGGAAAAAAAGTGTGTTAGGATACCCTCTGGCCATGACACTACCATGTCCATAGATTAAATATATTTCAGACTTGATGATATTTCAACTCACAATGGATTTGTTGAGCTGTAACTCCATTGAAGGCATCATGCCACTGGGAGACAATTTTCTGTGGTTCTTTTGTACCCCTGCAGATCTAGGAAGCAGTCTCACTGATGATCTTGATTTCAGATGCTTTTTTTTTTTTTTTCAGGGATATTTGTACAACCCACAACCTAGGAAGACAGATTGCATTTTCCTCTCCAGCAGAGTACATAGGCATGCCCTTACTGTGCATCATGAAATGTAGGGGTTCCCTAGTTTGCTACCTAAGAAGCCCCCCACAATGTATGCTGACACACATCTGGGACCGTCCAGGGAACTGAGGGCAAGGGAAATAGGCACAAATATGCCTTTGAGTGCATGCTTCCTGCTGTGGGTAATGGCCCTTTTATTGCTGAGACATGAACTTCTGTCTTTGACCAGCATCCAGGAAGCTATGGCAGACTAGCTTGAACATAGGATAAGATTTTAAAGCCTTCACAGTTTTTGACATAACTTAACTAAAAAATGTGGAAATCATCCAGTCAGCTTTGGACACGGCCAAAGAGCTTTCCAAGGGCCTTTAAATCCTTCCTTCCACTCATGAGACAACATGCTCTGCATTCCGCTAGCCTTTAGAAGAGCAGTTTTTAGTCTGCTTTGTGGGAAGAACTCTCAATTCTCATCTGTAACAGTGGGTTCTGATGGATTTTTGGCTGAGAATGCCTCAAGGCAGATTCTTTAGAAAGACCTGAGACCCCGTTCTTACCCACTTGGCTGCAGCCAGCCTCACCAGTGTTGGCACTGGAGGCATGCATTGGCACTTCAAGCTGCCAGTTTTCCGAGCTCAGGGCTCCCAGTCGATGGAAGTAGAAGAGTGTGGCTCTCCTCTGTAACCATCCTCCTGTCCACCGAGTAACTGGCTCTCGTTTGAATTTACCTCTCTCCTTTGGGACTTTGCTGAACATGACAAGAAGTAACCAGTGTCTGTGGACATAAATTATATCAACTCTTTCCCCTAATAGCGACATAAAACATGATGGTTTGTATCCCCAGAAACAAATGGAGACAGGTTTCTATGGAGAATGTTTTGACATTGTATAACAACGGCCAGACTCTGCAGCCTGTGAAATCTGTGTCCTTATTGTCAAAGCCTTGCTTCTTTCACTAAGCCAGCACCATATTTTAGGATCTATTACTTCAAACCCTCCACTCCAGGCACCAATTCTCTTCAGTTAAGTTGGCTGAAAGTTACAAAGCAAATTTGACCTGAAGTGATTTGTATCATTAACGGGTGTGTTTGCCTTTTAAGAGGTAATTTCCCCCAGTGCTTGACAAGACAGTACCCTAAGGGACTAGGATTCAGGCTACTTTTAGCTTATGGAGCTATCTTTTTAATTTGCGCAATTGATATCTTGGGAATACAGAACAATTGATCAATTTCAAGTTTTACACCTATAGCCAAGATAGGAAGAAAGGGAAAGGCAAAGGGGTAAATGCTCCTACAAGTTAAGTATGCCTCTATCTAGACCTTTCCAGAAAGCTCCACATAGCACCTTTTATCAGCAAAAAGATATCACAACCCCACCTCCAGCCTCAATGAGACTGGGAAAATGAAATTCTATAGCTGCATACAGTACTACCTAGAACTAAGTCAGTTTCCTACTAGCAAAGTAAGGAGAGTGCCACAGTGAATGTTTAGCCTAGGGGTTAAGACACTGATACCCCTTATGGGGGTGTCTGGGTTCACTTTCTGGCTATGGTTCTTGACAACAGCTTCCTGCCCACCCAGACCCTGGGAGGGTGGCTGGGAGGCAGCGGTCATGTGATAACTCAAGAATCCAGGTTCCTGATGCTTGTATGGGAGACCGGATTAAACTCCCAGTGCCTGGCTTTAGCCCTAATGTAGCATAGCTGTTGTGGGCATCTGAAAGTAAGCCAGTATAATAGAGTACTCTCTCTTCATCTCTGACTTTCTGCCAATTAAATAAGCTGTGTGTGTGTGTGTGTGTGTGTAGGGTGCATTAAATATTTGTTTCATTTGATAGACAGGGTTTTAAAGAAAGAGAGAAGGCAGGAAAGGTGGCCAAATGACTTTCACCTTTCTACTAATGCATAACCTGGGGAACAGCACACAATGGCTCCAGTAGTTGGTTCCCTGTCATTCACATGGGAGACCTGCTTGGTGTTCCCGCCTCTGGTTTTTATCTGACCCCGCCATGGCTATGGGCATTAAAGGGGTGAACTAGCACACTTGCGATCTTTTTCACTCTTTCCCTGTCACTCTTTGCCTTTCAAATAAATAAAATAATTATTTAAAAAAAAAAAAGATTGGGGAAGGATGACCAAAGGGTAAAAAGTTTCTTATGGGGTCATGACAGTGTTGACAAGATGATTGTTATGATGCCTGCCGAATTATACAAAAATCCCCCAAACCATTGAATTGCGTACTTTAAATGGATGAATTGTGTGGTATACAAGCTATATAAATAAAACTGTCTTTGATAAACAAATGCATGGTGCACAGAAGCCTGTTAGAGGTGGGGAGAAGTTGACAGATGAAATGTCATTACTGATGTAGACATTATGACATGGGATTACATGGTATAAAAGCAATCCTTGATACTGCCAACAGTCCATCTGATAATTGAAATATCTATGTCAGTAATAGGCAAGCAGTGTATCCAATGCAGATACACTGGACAGAAGGAGATCTCATATCATGTGGCTCAGATTGGCACACAATTGGGGGGTCAGCGTAGTAGTATTATAGGCTAATCCTCTGCCTGTGGTGCCAGCTTCCAATATGGACACTGGATTATGTCTTGGCCACTCCACTTCTAATCCAGCTCCCTGCCTTTGTCCTGGGAAAGCAACAGAGAATGGCTCAAGTTCTTGGACCCTTGCACCCATATGGGAGACCTAGAAGAAGGCTCCAGGCTGCTGGCTTTGGATCAGCTCAATTCTGGTGGTTGTGGATATTTGGAGAACAAACCAGCAGATGGAAGATCTCTCTTTCTGTTACTCCTTCTCTGTAAATCTACCTTTCAAATAAAAACAGAGAAATTTTTAAAAAAGAGTGGCATGCAATTTAAAATATGCGTTGTTTAAATCTGGGACTTTACACTTAATATTTTCAGGCCATGATTGACTGCAGGTCATCAAAAAGTGATAAAAAGTGAACTGTGGAAAAAGAGGGATTACTGATTTACATTTACTCATGCTCACGCATTTTCAGTTTTGGATATATACTTAGGAGAATTAATGGGTTTTATAATGATGTTTGGCATTTTGAGGACTTTCTAGACTGTTGTGCAAAGTAGTGTACAATGTTATAATCACACCGTCTGTGCATGAGGGTCCCAAATGCTGCACACCTCTGTCAATATCTGATACTGTCTTTTTTTTATAATGGCCATTCTGATGTATGAAATAGCATCTCACTGTGATATTCATGATCATTTTTTCTGATGGCAAATGAATATGTTTGTGACTTAAACTGAATGATGAATGTGTGTGTGTCCTCTGTGACAACTCAGCAAATCACACACTTGGGAATTGTGTGCGATTTTCTGAATACAAGACAGCCCAATACAAAAGTTTATTTTAAAAATACATGTTCTGGTGCTCACTTCAGTAGCACATATACTAAAACTGGAACAAAAATACACGTTCTGAATCAGGTAAGGAATTGTTATATCTTGTTTAGAAAATGAAATCACTATCAACACAAAGGAAGGGACGAGAGCAGTGGCTTAGAAGACAGCCCTGGACAGGACTCCATTCCATCCAATGTTCTGTGCCCCATGGTAGCAAAGTCATCCAACTCCTCTGAGCCTATGTTGCTACATCTTAAATACAATAAACATAATACTTCATAGGGTTATGGTCAGTGCAGCCCATTTAGGAGTTCAAAATCATAAGTTTTTCTCCTTCCAAAACCACAAAAATGACTAGCTCATAAAACTGCTTTCGCATCTGCATTGTTTGCCATTGATAAGCCCCTTCCATGACATTGGCTGTTCCAGGGAGGGTGTGCCTTTCTGAACTTCTTATAAACATACGAATAATGAATATGGTATCCTTGGATTCAGCAGATTTATGAGCGTTTCAATAACCAGCTATGTCATGTGCAGAGATTAACCTATGAATTTTCTCTTACTTCAGAGACTAACAGAAAGATTAATGCTCTCTCATGGTTAGAGTATTTGCCATTTGAGGTACTATACTAGTTCTGCTGCTTTGTCTGCAGTTTAGATGCAATATATTTGAATGTGGCACCAAACAACTGGTTTCAACATTATTTGTTTCATCTATAAAGTCACTGTAATCATATGTTGCATCATTAGTATAACATTTAATTATTAGCTATAAACCTCTGAGATCCTAGGATGGTAGCTTTGTAGATTTGGTATTACAGGCCAAGATTCCCACCATAAACATGCACTATAAAAATTTGTTAACTTACACTGGCATAAACCTTTATTTAGAAAGTTGTTAACTTCAGACTTCAAACTTTTCTGTGCCAGTCAAGATTGGATTCCTCTGTTTGTCAGAAAAATCAATATCATAATGTATTCAACAAACTGCATTATCGTTTTTCTGTCATATCTTTTTTTTTTAAGATTTATTTATTTTCATTACAAAGTCAGATATACAGAGAGGAGGAGAGACAGAGAGGAAGATCTTCCGTCCGATGATTCACTCCCCAAGTGAGCACAATGGCCAGTACTGCCAGGAACCTCTTCCAGCTCTCCCACGTGGGTGCAGGATCCCAAAGCTTTGGGCCGTCCTCGACTGCTTTCCCAGGCCACAAGCAGGGAGCTGGATGGGAAGTGGAGCTGCTGGGATTAGAATCGGTGCTCATATGGGATCTTGGTGAGTTCAAAGTAAGGACTTTAGCCGCTAGGCCATGTGCCGGGCCCTTTCTGTCATATCTTAACAGGTTCAGGTGTAGACAGCCTTAGCACAGTACCACCTATTCCTGATATCATCAAGAATGCAGGCTCTTTGCATCTTTCTCTCCAACCTTCCACCATAAAGACCACGCCTTTGCTTTTAGCTTGGTTGCTGCATTCCAACCACTAAGTCCATGTTTTAGGCAACAAAAAGGAAGGAGAGGCAAGGGCAAATGACTTAGCTTCCAAGATGAGTTGGTTCCATTTGGAGTTTTCTTTGAAGCCAGTGTTGCGGCATATTTAGAAAAGCCACCAACTACAATCTGGCATCTCGTATGGGTGCTGGTTGGAGTCTGGCTGTTCCACTTTCAATCCAGCTACCTGTTAATGCACCTGGGAAAGCAGCAGAAGATGGCCTAAGTGCTTGGGTCCCTGCACCCATTTGGAAGACCTGGAAGAAACTCTGAACTCCTTGCTTCCCTGGCCCGGTCCTGGCAAGTGTGACCTTTCTTTTTGTCTCTCTCTCTCTCCTGTAATTCTGTAATTCTAACTTAGAAATAAATAAATAAATAAATATTTTCTCCAAAGTCCCTCTTGATATTTCCAGTCTTAAATTTTACTAGTAGTGTCCAGCCACAATAGGGTTGATTTCATTTCATAGAAAGCTGTATTGTTTCTACCACTATGCCTTGGTTCTCAAACTGAGGAATAAGAACACAGATATCAGGTTGATAACTTTCAATGTTTGGTACACTTAAAAAAAAAAACCCCATGCCTTCCAAGAAT
Source organism: Ochotona curzoniae (assembly GCF_017591425.1). NCBI lineage: Eukaryota > Metazoa > Chordata > Mammalia > Lagomorpha > Ochotonidae > Ochotona > Ochotona curzoniae. Next base: position 10,553,935 of record NW_024465859.1, read on the forward strand.
GTTGGCTTCATTCATTTTCATTCAAAATTAAAATTGAAAGCAATTATTTTTTAAATGTTTATTTTTATTGCAAAATCAGATTTACAGAGAGGAAAAGACAGAGAGAAAGATCTTCCATCTGCTGTTTCACTTCCCAAGTGGTTGCAGCAGGCAGAGCTGAGCCTATCCAAATCCAGGAACCAGGAGCCAGGAGATTCTTCCAGGTCTCCCATTTGGGTACAGGATCCCCAAGGAGCAGGGAGCATCCAGGCCATGAACCAGCACCCATTTGGTGGTTGCAAGATGAGAATTTCAGCCTCTAGGCTACCATGCTGGGCCCAAAAGCAATTATTAAAGATGTGTCAGGAATCAACAAAGCAAGTTCACTACCAGGTATCATTCACTAATACAACAGATACTTGAGGTAACATCCCAGTATCAGACACTCCAATAAAGTGACAGGATCCAAGGCCAAACACACTCTTACCTTCCTTATTTTTTTAAGATTTATTTATTTTTATTACAAAGTCAGATATACAGAGAGACAGATCTTCCCTCCGATGAATCACTCCCCAAGTGAGTGTGACAGCTGGTGCTGTGCCGATCCAAAGCCAGGAACCAGGAACTTCCTCCGGGTCTCCCACGTGGGTGCAGGGTCCCAAGACTTATGGGCCATCCTCAACTGCTTTCCCAGGCCACAAGCAGGGAGCTGGATGGAAAGTGGAGCTGCCGGGATTAGAATCGGTACCCATATGGGATTTCGGCATGTTCAAGGCAAGGACTTTAGCTGCTAGGCCATGCTGCCGGGCCCACACTCTCACCTTCTTAGAGCTTAGTTTATCAATGCTGTGAAAGGATATGGAATTATTATTACAAATGGTGCCTGTTTTGGGTGGGCTCTTCTCTGTGATGATTCTAACATGTTTATCCACCAAATGTCCATGTACTTCTAGCTTGGTTTACAGTGGGCATTAGGAAAGTAGAACCTTTAACAAGTGGGGCCTCATGGAAGGTGGTTAGGTCATGTGCACTTCACCATAATAAGTGAATTAACTAAGTTTCTCAGGAACAATCCAGGTCTCCTGGGATTTGGATAATTCCCACTAGAAGGAGTCATTACTTCCTATGGTGTCTTCTTCGTCCACACGCTCCAATCACCACTCTTCCCCATGCTCTCCTGCCACTGTAATGCTCTCTGCCACAGACCATCACCAGAGCTGAGCAACTGCCAGCAACATACTCCTGAACCTCTTTGTTCTATAAACTCCCCAGCCTTGGTTATTTTACTATTGTGACACAAAACAGACACAGCTTCTCTTACTTAACCAATGGCAAGTACCGTTATAACATGAGATAGATTTCCACTTACTTGGATGAGTCATCATGTATTTTTGAGATGCCTGATCCTGACTTGAAGACAAAGCTTGGATGTCAGCACCATGCGAAGCATTCTCCTTATAAGAACAAGTGTTTTTGGGGTCCAGTAATAAAATGCAAAGTGGCTATATTAATACAAAATAATTAAACATCTAGCTAACTCCTGGGGTGAGAATTTGGGGCAATGATTCAGATGCTGTATCAGATGCCTGCATGGCATATCAGAGTACCTGGGTTCAAGTCCTGGCTGTTCATTTTACTTTCCTTCCCCCACCACTTTTGAAAGGTAATAAAAACCTTTTTTACTGCTATGCTGCCTCATGCCGAAAGAAAAATTATGGTCAATATCAATATTTCAGATTAATGTGCAGGACTTTTTTCCTTCAAGTATCCCTTTTGTTTCCTTCAGTTCCGTTCTTCAACATCAATCAATGCGTGGTGGTTGCTTCTAGCAAGTGTTTCGCTTCACTTATTTTAGTGGCCAGGTAAGGTGATCCCCCTTCATCTGGGTGAGTCAAAATTATGATTCTCCTGTGAGCTATTCTAACACTGGCCTTACCAGCACATAGGCTTACACCTAAAATAAGTTAGCTTCTCACCTGTTCATTTTCTGCTCGAATCCTCCTTGATAGTACAATGAAAGGCTAAGAGTTGAAATCTTCCTTGCTGATTTTATGACTACTTGTTCTGAAGGTTTCCACATCTGAAGTGCATAGCTACCTGTGAATGCAACAGATGCAAACACCCAACCCTTCAGCTATCAACCTTCTTACAGACCATGGTTGATTTCTGCATTGGGCTGTGAGCAGCCTGTATTTGGGCATGATACAGCCCCTTGCCAGTGTGGGCAGTGACAGCATGGCACTCATGGCCATGTGACCCTGGCAGACACTCAGTTTCCTTCTAATGCACACTCCAGCAGGTAGTGGTGGGCTCAATATCACCCACATTCAATATCACCCACATGGCAGTGGTGATTGAGCTTCTGGTTCCTGCATTTGGCCTGCCTTTCCGTGCCCTCAGCTGTTACAGACATTTGGGGAACAAATTGGTGGTAAAAGATCTCTCAATTTTTTTAAATAGATAATTAAACGCAGGATTCCCGAATTTTTTATTTAAACAAGGAGATAACACAATGAAAGAAGACAAATTAAAAATCTAAATCTCTAACCAATAAAATGAGTATTTCGTTGTATTTTTCAGGTTAAAAAGTCAATTAAAAGAGCCAGCATTGTGTTTAGCTATGTTCTCAAAAAGCTAAACATAAGGGTTAGCAGTGCAGCATAGCAGTGGAAGCCACTGCCTGCGATGCAGCATCCCATGTGGATGCTGGTTTGAGTCCTGACTGCTCCACTTCCAGTCCAGCTCCCTGCTAATGCATCTGTGAAACAGTGGAAAATGTCCAAATAGTTGCGCCCCTCCTATCCTTGTGGAAGCCTTGGATAAAGTGCCTGGCTCCTGGTTTTGGCCTATCCCAGACCATTGCAGCCATCTGAAGCATGAATCAGTGAATAGAAGGTCTCTCTCTCTTTCAATTAAAAAAGCTAAAGATACACATGACTCAGAAATTCCACGTTTGCAAACTCTTATGCATGAGTGTTCATAGAAGCATAATTCAAATAGCTGTAATATTAGCAACCAAATTTTCACCAAGTGGTAGGAACAATTGAATTGTACACTTACTTGGAAAAGGTTATGGAATTTCAGCTCAGGAAAGCTGTCACTTCATTTTTATTTATTTGAGAGGCTAAGAGACAGTGTGAGAGAGTAAGAGTCTTTCATTCACTGGGACACTCCCAAAATGTTCACAACAGGCAAGGCACAGGGTCAGGTAGGAGCCAGGAGTCCCATCTCATTCCAGGTCTCCACTTAGGCCAGCGTGACTGGCTCCTGTTGTCTGCATCAGCAGAAAGCTGGAGTGGGAAGCTGGACCTGAGAATCGAGCCAAGGCATGGGCTGGAGAATGGAATATCCATCCTGAGCCACCATTAACAGGGAGTGGGATCAGAGCAGAGCAGCTGGGACATCCCCACAGGTGAGGCTGGCATTGCAGGTGCAACTTAAGTTGTTACAGTACAACCCCATCCCTACATTGAACCTTTTTATAAGATAGATGATAGATAGATAGATAGATAGATAGATAGATAGATAGATAGATAAAGAAAGAACAAAGGGAAGAAAAGAGAGAGAGAGAGAGAAAGAAAAGAAAGAAAGAAACAAACAAAGAGAGAGAAAGAATAGTCAGAATATATGTAGGTAGATATATAATCCTCCATCTGCTGGTTCACTCCCCAAATGGCTGCAATAGCTAGGGCTGCACCAGAAACTCCATCCAGGACTCACATAGGTGGCACAAACCATCTTCTGTTGTTTTTCTAGGTATATCACAAGGGAGCTAGATTGAAAGTGAAGTAGCAGCAACTCAAATTAGCATTGCAGTATGAGATGACAGTGGCTTAATGTGCTGTGCTACAATGCCAGCCCTAATCTTAAACACAGTTCAATTTACTGTTTTTAAAATTCATGCCATGCTTTAAGAGATGTATCCTTTATTTATTTATTTTATTACTAAGTCAGATATACAGAGAGGAAGATCTTCCGTCCAATGATTCACTCCCCAAGTGACTGCAACGGCTGGTACTGCCAGGAACCTCTTCTGGGTCTCCCACGTGGGTGCAGGGTCCCAAAGCTTTGGGCCATCCTCGAATGCTTTCCCAGGCCACAAGCAGGAAGCTGGATGGGAAATGGAGCTGCTGGGATTAGAATCAGCGCCCATTTGGGATCCTGGTGCGTTCAAGGCGAGGACTTTAGCTGCTAGGCCATGCCTCCAGGCCCTAAGAGATGTATCTTTAAAATCATTGCCTAACCCAAACTTATAGAAATTTCCTCTATGTGTTCTACTAGGAATTGGACATTTTTGATTTTACGTTTAAGTCTCACCTTTTTAAGTAACTTTTCCATACAAGCTATGAATTAAGTTTCATTTGTTTCATATATGGGTAGTCAGTTGTCTCAGCACCATTCACTGAAAAGATTGCCTTTTCATCTTGGTCAGAAATCATTGGACTGTGTTGTGCCGTATCTCTGCGCTGTGTAGTTCCTTTGACCTACAATCTGTCCCTGTGCTAATACCACAGTCTTGGCTTCCGTTCCCGTTTTGCATTCCCATGGACAACTTTTTAAGGTTTCTGGTTGCTATTCATCTTTGTTAGCAGTTAAGATGTCTAGTTTAAAATGCTCTCTCTAGCCATTGTAGTAAGTGTGTGGTGGTATCTCATGGCTATAGGCTGTCTACTTACCTCAAAATTCTGCATCGCTTTTCATGCCTTCATTTTCTCCAGTCTCTTTCAAACCAAACAACAAACCACTGTCTCAGGTGTCACCAATATCTTCTGTGCTTCCTTGCTTTGTTCCAAGAAGAGGTAGGCTTACAACTACTGCAGCCCCCCAACAGGAGAATACCAACTACTGAAGTCACCCTGACCTCTCTCTCTCACACTCCATATCTACTCTAGCCAGCTTCATCAATCAAAATCCCATCATCCAACCAATTTCCTGCTAGCACTGTACCATGCTCTCTTGCCTGGCTTTCTGCAATGCCTTCCCAGCTGGTCTTTCTGCTGATTCACTCTAAGTTCACTTGCAGAGCTCTTGCTAGAGTTATCCTTTATCAGAGCAGTCCCCCCTGCCCCCACTCTAATGCCCACAGTCGTGTCAGAGGCTTCCCAATTCTGTAAGTGCCAAAGCTGACAGTCTTACTACTGCCTCCCAGCACCTCCACCCCAGCAGACACTAAGTAAGACATCTGCTCTTGCTCTCCTCCTCCTCTTCCTCAAACTGTGATTCCTCCGCACAAATTCCTGCAGATTTAGCGTTTTCCTCATTTCCTTCAAGCCACAATAAGTCTGAGCTATTTCTTTTTAAACATTTATTTTATTTTTTGTTGGAAAGTAAGGTATACAGAGAGGAAGATCCTCTGCCCATTGATTCACTCCGCAACAGCCATAGTTGAGCTAATCCGAAGCCAGGAGCCCGGAGCCTCTTCTGGGTCTTCCGCACTGGTACAGGGTCTCAAGGCTTTGAGCCATCCTCGATTGCTTTCCCAGGCAACAAGCAGGGAGCTGGATGGAAAGTGGGGTCACTGGGATTAGAACCGGTGCCCATATAGGTGCCATACAGTGCCAGGCCTAAGTCTAAACTATTTTGATTAATCTATCTAAAAAGCCTTGGATGGGGCTGGTGCTGTGGTGCAGCACGAAGGGTTATAGTGCCCCTGCTGCTGGCATCCCTATGGGTGCCAGTTCAGGTCCCAGCTGCTCCACTCCAGGCATTCGGGGAGTAAACCATAGGATGGAAGATTGCTCTCTGTAACCGTTTCAAATAAATAAATAATAATAGCCATGAGTGCCTGTGTGCACACACACACATTTTTCATTTTAGTCTTAAGTGCTGCTGAGCATGCCCCATGCAGCCATTATCTATAGTTAACTCAGTGCTCACCTGATTCTAAGTGTTAACTAGCTTATTCCTCACCACCCCAGGAGGTTAAGTTAAGCACCTGAGGGTGCTCCCCTGTTGCAGTCCTGTACAAATGGACTGCTGATAGGCTGACCTTCACGAGTTTGCTTGTGTACCAAACAGTCTTAGTGAATTGCAGCTGAGCTTCAATCAATTTCAGGTGACCTGTCAATTGAAATAACGTGTAAACCCCTTGCTGTTCCCCATCAAGCCATCACTTCTGCTTTGGGGTCACAAGCGCTGCTGGATCAAGTTGCAGACCTTAGAACTCGGTTCTGAAGGCTGCTCGATCCCCACGTCACTCTTGATTCAGTGAAACTGTTAAACTGAAGTTGCATTAAGGTTTTCTAAACTTTCATTTATTTGACTTTGTACAAGGTAAACACTCCACAATTCCTATTTTCCCCCAAAGGAAGCGGAAACCCAGAAGTTAAGCAATGCTCTTCCCCACCCCCAGCTGATGCGTCTCCTTGGATAGCCGGGGGTCCTCCTCAAGAAGGCCCCCCGCCGCACGAACTGGAGTCCACGCAGCAAAGACTGGACGCCGCCCGGGGCTGCCTTTCCAAGTACTTCTCGGTGTTCACGCAGAAGCGCCCCCCGAGACTGTGTCGGAACTGCCCAGCGCGGCTCTGGCGCGGAGTGCGGGGTGTAGGTCGAGGCCGGGTCCTCGACTGCCGTGGATTTCACTGGGAAAGACCCCTTCTCCATCACAGAATTCCCAGTAACCCTACAGGCTTCAGAAAGACGCCCGCGCATGCGCGGTACGAGGCCCGCTGGCCCCGCCCAGCGCGCCCACCACGCTCCCAAGCCGCGGCAAGAGTGCGACGTGGGCGGGGCTTCTGCGTCCTCGCCTCGCGGTCAGGGCACGCCGGGCGGTGTGACCCGGAAGCGGTCTGCCTAGTCTCCGGGCGGGCGGACTCCCTTTTCCGGTTGGCGTGCTTTAGAGAGTGGCACGTCGTCGAACCCCGGGCCTTCGCCATGAGCGTCCCGGCCTTTATCGACATCAGTGAGGAGGACCAGGTGCGCTCGCGGGGCGGGGGCGGGCGGCGTTCGGGCCCCGCGGGCCGGCGGGAGGCTTTCCTGCCGGTGTTCGGGACCTGCGGGCCGGCGTGCGGCTTCCCGGCAGGTGTTCGGGCCCCGCGGGCCGGCGTCGGGCCCCGCCGAGCGCCCGGCTGGACGGCCTGGCCCTGGGCCGGGCAGTGCTGTCCGCCGCAGCAGGGCTCGGCAGTGCTCCTGAGCAAGGGAGGGAAGGAGGCTGGGTAAAGATGGGGTTGGGGTGCCGGGGGCAGGGGGACTCGGGTGTTGGGGTTTGCTGCGTGATGTGCACAGCTGGTGTTGACAGCCTCCCCTCCCGCGCACGGGAGCTTTAGTGGACGGAAATTAAACTCGGTGTGATAGGACATTCCTTAATTTTGTGTAACCGGAAATTAGGAAGCACCAAGTTGACCATTTTTTATCTAACACTGCTGTACTGTGGTTGAAAGTGCACTTTACAAACAATTGGCCAATAAGTCCTGAGAAAAGTTTTTGTAGATACATTTTTTTTTTTTTTTTTGCGGGTGCAGGAAGGCCTGTTTCGAAGCTTTCCTTTTTAAAAGTTCTGCCGCTGTTCTTCTAACACATCAGTTTCTCACTAGCTATTCCTTTTAGGAAAATACCCGGTTCCTTCTGGAGTTTGACTTGAGTTCAAATGTTCAAGTTGAAAAATAGTTCTTTTCCCCTCATTTGCCTGCCTTTGCTCGTGCTGCGCCACAGCCAAGTTAACTGCTCAGTATTTCTTAGAAAGTTTGCTTTCTATCTACAGCCCAAAAAGTGAGCATAAAATGGCTTCATTTTTATTTGAATTACATATTTTCTTTCTTCGGGAAGTATGCATTCCCGTGTTGGCTTTTTGTTTGTTTGTTTAAGTTACTTTATTTGACAAGTGTAGAGGGAGAAGATGCTACAGCCCCTCGCTAAGGCTGGGCTAGGTCAGACAGCCTGGAGCACGGCTGGGGTTCCCTGGCTGACAGGAACACACCTTCTGCGTCTTCCCCGGGAGCACCCCCGGCTGGAAGCCGGATGGGAAGTGGAGTCGCATCATGGGTGTGGGGGTTCCACCTGGCCATCCCGTCCTGTTTGTCTCAGAGTGGTGACATCGTTTTGAGTCTTGCTCGCACTGGCAACTCTTAGATGAAGAGGTGGGCCTATTACAGCTGTAGTTTTCATGTTCTTGCCATGAAGCTGCTAAATGTAGGTTTAAAAATCGTGGGGAACCAAGATTTTTGATGTGTCTGGGAAATGTGATGTGTGGGCATTTGCTGCTCGAGTCCTTTCATCTCCCTGTTTGGGTTCTTGCTTTTATCTTTTAAACCACCTGCATTCATGTTTGGCAGGCATGAGTTCCAAGCTCTCTAAGGCAGCGGCTGTTAGAGCTGCGTAGGTACCAGGTGAACAGTGTCCAGATGGCTTTATGTGGTACAGGAACTGTCTTCAGTATGTGCAAGGGTGCTTCCTAGCCTAAGGCTACATTTTGTATCTGTTTCATGGACTGAATTTAATGCAAATGTTTTACTCAAAGCAACGTTCAAGCATTATCTTTTTGTACCCAAAAATACTCATTTTGGCTAGGTTCTCAAATATTCAACACATCATTACCCTCCTGCTGGGAAAATGTCTAACTTTTCCAGTGGCTGTGTATTCGTTTCCAGAAAAGAGGACTTTCATATTCATATGGATTACACTTCTGTGTAGTCGTCCTCCACTCTGCTGGAAAACCTCTTTGGATGGGCTTTTAGTCTATACTGAAAGTCCAGCCAAGTGACAGAAACTGGGAAGGTGGTCCATGTTGGCCATAGCACGTGTGGCGCCCTGGGTCTTGTGGAGGAGGGCCTGGGACTCCTGTGCGGTGGTGGGAATGGGTGACGTGCATAGAGGAGCCTTCACAGTAAGCTGAGGTGTGCTGCCGGTTAAAAATTGAATGTGCATTTTTTTTTTTTCAGAGATAGAATAGACTTGCTTGGTTTTAAATTTTGCATTGTCACTCATAATTATAAGTTTTAAAGATTTTTATTATTCGAAAGGCAGGGAGGATTTTGTTTCTGTCCTGGCTCTAAGTCCAAATGGCCATATAACCAGGGTTTTGCTAGACTAAGCCAGGAGCCTCTTCCATGTCCCTCTCTTTGGCCCAGGGCTCAAGGACTTGCTCTGTCTTTCACTGGTTTCCCAGGCACATTAGCAGGGAGCTGAGTTGGAAGTGGAGCAGCTGGAACTCTAATCGTAGCCAGTATGGGATGCTGTTTTTGCAGGTGACAGCTTCATCCTCTGTGCCACAACATGAGCTCTCATAATCAGTTTTATAGATAAGTATACTATTAGTATATACACCGGTGTCACATTGCTCTTGTGTTCACCAGGCTGCTGAGCTCCGTGCTTATCTGAAATCTAAAGGAGCTGAGATCTCAGAGGAGAACTCGGAAGGTGGCCTTCATGTGGACTTAGCTCAGATTATTGAAGCCTGTGATGTGTGCCTGAAGGAAGATGATAAAGGTTTGTTTCTCACTTCTTTGTGTTTCTTACTAATCCTAAAAACACCTACTTTTCAGATTTTCCTACCAGCTTGTGTATTGTGTTTCAGATCTGTTTTTCAAGCCTGTTTTGAGAAAACCTCTTAACAGATAGCTTGTTATTATACACATTAAATATTGGCAATTTGTGTGAGCTCAGTTTGTCCTGTTGGGACGTTTAGATCAGTATCAAATGGTTTAGATCAAATATCAAACAGTCTAAAAGCCATCTAATTATTAGATTGATTCCATATTTAGTGAAATAAAATAAAATATTTTGAAAATTCTAAATCCTGGAATCTGTAGGTAAGCTGTAGAGGGTGAAATTGGTATATAGAGTAATGTCTATAGTACTTGAATGTAGGAGTGCCCAGAGAGTTGACAGCGTTTATTTCTAAATAATTTCATACATGCAGTATGCAGTAGAGAATTCTCAGTGAGGCAGCACCCTAGCCTGAGGCCTTACCAGATGACTGAGCACCGTGTCACTGCAAGTAGTTGTATACACACATGTAAATCAGTCATGTGTTCTTGTTGGAAACCACAGCCTAGACAGTAAAGTTCTTCTTAATGCACAGAAGGCTTCCCCTACATTGTATGATAGCATTAGTTTAATTTGAATTCGTGTATTACTGTATTTTTACTGTTTTTGCATTAAAGGAAAAGTGTAGTATAAAACTGTCTTAAAGTAGTCGCATTATATCTTTTTAGAATGTCATGTTTAATGATCCTCCTTGAATTAAAACACTGGAAATACATTTTTAATTATATACATGGAATATTGTAGCATCATTGCTGATTGTGTTATCAATACTTGGATAGATGTTGAAAGTGTGATGAACAGCGTTGTGTCCCTCCTCTTGATCTTGGAACCGGACAAGCAGGAAGCTTTGATTGAAAGCCTTTGTGAAAAGCTGGTCAAGTTTCGGGAAGGTGAACGCCCGTCTCTGAGACTGCAATTGTAAGTTGAGAGCTAAAAGTAGGTGCAGTATCTTCATGGCGTTGCCTTTTGATGATTGGAGGCAGGAGTGCTGGGACTTGACTGAGTTTTTGCTCTTAGTAGCTATTATCTTGGGCAAGTCTCAACCTTTCCAGGCCCAAGTCCCTGCTTCCTGGTGTGGGGTTATCAGTAAGTGTGGGACGCTGTGGATGTTGATCTCGGTGGTCTATGGTTTGTTTACCAGGCTGAGCAACCTTTTCCATGGAATGGATAAGAACACGCCTGTAAGGTACACAGTGTATTGCAGCCTCATCAAAGTGGCAGCCTCTTGTGGGGCCATCCAGTACATTCCAACTGAGCTGGATCAAGTGAGTTACTGTGTAGAATACTTGTTCTACTGCAAGAAATAGTTTTATGGCTAAAATAAGTAGCAAATATATGTGTATTTTGGCTGTATGAAGTTGTGAGAATGGGTTCGTCTGTGTTATTAATTGTTCTCCTTTTGTCTGTCTCTTCTTCGCAGGTTAGAAAATGGATTTCTGATTGGAATCTCACCACTGAGAAAAAACACACGATGTTAAGATTACTTTATGAGGCACTTGTGGATTGTAAGAAAAGGTATTCAGAAGTAATGGACTTAAAACTTCATAGTCAGAATTGTTTTTCTGGTTTTTTTGTGTGTGTGTTTTTTAAAGATTTAGTTATTTTTATTACAAAGTCAGCTATACATAGAGGAGGAGAGACAGAGAGGAAGATCTTCCGTCCAATGATTCACTCCCCAAGTGACCGCAACGGCCAGTGCTGCGCTGATCCAAAGCCAGGATCCATGAACCTCTTCCAGCTCTCCCACATGGGTGCAGGATCCCAAAGCTTATGGGCCGTCCTCGATTGCTTTCCCAGGCCACAAGCAGGGAGCTGGATGGGAAGTGGAGCTGCCGGAATTAGAAACGGTGCCCATATGGGATCCTGGTGCGTTCAAGGCGAAGACTTTATCTGCTAGGCCACTCTGCCGGGCCCCAGAATTGGTTTTTAAAGATAAATAGGGCCAGTAATTTTGCTCTAATTTGTTCCCCACATGGTTGCTATAAATCTACTTCTGTAAAATTCACCAGTTGATAGCTGAAAAGATTAGTTTGCCCTATTTTTAAACTTTTTAAAAATCAAAATTTGGGCCCGGCGCGGTGGTGCGAGTGGTTAAAGGTCCTCGCCTTGCACGCTCGGGATCCCATATGGGTGCCGGTTCTAATCCCAGCAGCCCCGCTTCCCTTCCAGCTCCCTGCCCGTGGCCTGGGAAAGCAGTCGAGGACGGCCCAAAGCTTTGGGACCCTGCACCCGCGTGGGAGACCCGGAAGAGGCTCCTGGCTTCGGACCGGCATAGTATCGGCCCGTTGCGGCTCACTTGGGGAGTGAATCATCGGACGGAAGATCTTCCTCTCTCTCTCTCTCCTCTCTGTATATCCGCCTTTCCAATTAAAAAATAATAAAAATAAATCTTTAAAAAAAAAATCAAAATTTGCTTTTGCTTTACAAATAGCACAGTTCTTCATCCCAGAACTGTGCATGGCATTCATGGTTCTTTGATGTCTTAGTACAGGGTAGCGTGCTCTCTTCTGCTTAAGGTAGGAGTGGCGTCAGTCACAGGTCACCACAGTCAGTCTTCTATTGGCAGAGCCCAAGATGAAGCCACAGTAGATTGGATGGTGTGAGTGCCTTTGTCTTACAGCGCCTCTGCGGCTCCGAATCACCCAGCTAAGTTCATGCAGCAAATATTCATTTTTCAGATACTCTGGTTCAGGATGCCTGCCAAAGGATAGGTTTGGTATAGTTTATGGAGTTAATACTGCTCTTGTTTATTGAAAGAAAATGCTAGCTTTCTTGTATAGCTCTTCATTTCTCTTTGCTATGTATGTGTTATGTATGGTTAACTACTTTGAGAAATATGAATCCATTTTCAGTTTAGTTATTTTGGACAAATTAAACTAGACTGTTTATTAGGATCAGCAAGGTTTTTGTTTGTTTTTAAGATTTATTTGAAATGCAGAGCAGTAGCAGATAGCATACTGGTTCATTCCTCAAGTGCCTATTACAGTCAAGTCTTGGCCAGGCTGAAGCCAGCAACCCAAATACCTGGGCCGTCTCCTGCTGCTTTAACAGGAAGCTGAAGTGAAGTGCAGCAGTTAGGACTCCAGGGTGTGGGATCCCATGCAGCCTCTTCGCTTAGTGCAGCACAGCACCAGGCCCCTACGTTTCTTTAGTTAGGTGAAATTATGTACATCCTTTGTGGACTACCAGAGTACAATGTAAAATGTTTATCTTTGTTGGGGTAAAAAGTTAAGCAGAAGTTCTTGCCCTTTAACCCATTTCATTCTACAGTAGTGGATGCCGTGTGCTACATGCTGGCGTGACCTATGCAACAGCATTCTTGCCAGCTTCAGTAAAATGAGTGTTTAATGTACAGGAGGACATAAAAAGTATAGCAGAAGGAATCCAGATTTTAATCCAGATTTTTAAGTATGCATGCTGTAGAGTCGGCTAAAATTTATACCTTGGCTTTTCCAATTTATGGCCCATAATAATTACTTAACATATCTTTACCTCAGGTTCCAGCTTCTATGTGGAAACGGCAGTACTTAACTTCAGGGCTGTTAAAAGTTCCAAATGAGACATAAGCAATATAATGTACTTACATTACAGTAGTCCCCTCATAACCATAGGAAACACATTCCAACAGCTCTGCTGGGTCCCTGAAACTTGATAATGCTGCATCCTAAACAGGCACTTCAGAGTGTGGCGTGGTACGACTCCCCCAGCAGTGCTCACCTTTCGGACTCCTGCACTGCTATTGGAGTCCTGTTACTACACGCCCTGGGAGGCGGCAGAGCATTTCCTAAGTACTTGGCTGTCTGATAACCATGTGGGAGACCTGGATTGGGTTCCAGGCTCCTGAGTTTTCCCAGGGCATGAATAATGGATGAATGACTGCTCTGTTTCTAGCTTTCAAATAAGACACAGTAAAAATAAATACTGCTTGAAGTGTGATTTCATTTTCCAAAAATATTCTGAAATCTATGTGTGATTTTTTTCAGAATATCCATTTTTCATGTATTAAGATAAAAATTCTGTTTTTTCCCTTATTTTTTGTTGCCCTCGTATAGGCTTTTTTTATACATACACACCTATAGGCCCCGGCGCGGTGGCGCAAGTGGTTAAAGTCCTCACCTTGCACGCCCGGGATCCCATATGGGCGCAGGTTCAAATCCCGGCAGCCCTGCTTCCCTTCCAGCTCCCTGCCTGTGGCCTGGAAAGGCAGTTGAGGACAGCCCAAAGCTTCGGGACCCTGCACCTGTGCGGGAGACCCGGAAGCGGCTCCGGGCTTCAGACCGGCATAGCATCGGCCGTTGAGCTCACTTGGGGAGTGAATCATCAGACGGAAGATCTTCCTCTCTGTCTCTCCTCTCTGTATATCCGCCTTTCCAATTTAAAAAAAAAATACATACACACCTATAGTAAAGTTCATTTTATAACTTGAGGTTAGGTTTTTTGTTTGTTTTTAAAAAGTTCTAACAACCTACCATAACAAGAATTAAGTGCTCTTGTGACCTGCCAGTCGCAGCTCATTGTGGTTCTTCCCTGATGCTTACTCTGCCCAGGAACTTTTTCTCCCCTGTACATTTGCAGTGTATTACTGTTTTGTATGGGGATTTTTAGGATGTGTGATTTGGGGGGAGGACTGAAGGCCGCATGCATTTTGGGTGGGCACATTCTTTGCATCCCTGCTCTTTCACTTGTTAAAATGCTGGCAGGGCTAGCCAGTCAGGACAGGTCAGCAGTTGGTCTTCACTGCCCTCAGGTGCCCTGGAGGCATACAGAGAGCAGCACTGTCAGGTGACCCCAGGCTCATTCCTTTAAGTGCCATCTACATGCTTGTGGTTTTCAGTTTCTTTTTAAAACTTACTCATTTCAAAGAAGTAGTAAGAGTGGGAGAAAGCCTCTTCAGGGTCTCCCTCTGGGTGCAAGGACCGAGCACTTGGGCGGGCCCTCCTTTGCTACTTTCCCAGGCCATTAGCAGGAAGCTGGATCAGAAAACTGGAGCAGCTAGGACTCAAAGCAGCACCCATTTAAAGATTTTATTATCTTTATTGCAAAGTCGGATGTACTGAGAGGAGGAGAGGCAGACAGGAAGATCATCCGTCCAGTGATTCACTCCCCAAGCGGCCACAATAGCCAGAGCTGCATGATCCAAAGCCAAGAACTTCTTCTGGGTCTCCCACGCAGGTGCAGGGTCCCGAGGCTTTGGGCCATCCTCAACTGCTTTCCCAGGCCACAAGCAGGGAGCTGGATCGGAAGTAGAACTGCCAGGATTAGAACCGGCGCCCATATGGGATCCCGGCACGTTCAAGGCGACGACTTTATCTGCTAGGCCACGCCACCGGGCCCTAGAATTAGTTTTAAAACATTTTTAAGATAGTTTACTTCCTATTGATTTTAGTTTGGTTGGATTTAAATATGGGAAAGTATTTTTAGACAGATTTCTTGGAAAAACTTGCTCGTAAGTGTTGAACTCGGCAGTTTAAAAGGGATACTAAAGTATTAAGGGAAATATCTTCTAAAAGGCTTATTTTACCCTTTCTCAACTGCAGTGAAAAATTGATCATTAACAAATTTTAAGGATAGCTTAATCCAAGACTTTCTTGAAGTTTTGCTTTTCCATTTGTTTGTTTTTTGTTTTTTTTTTTTTTTTTATTGTTCAGTCACTGCCTTGAGACGTATCATCCCGGTGCATTGTGGGACACACAGGACTTGAGTTCTCACGCAGGGCCTTGGCACGTGGTCTCCCACTTACAGTTCCTTTCATGACCAAGAAAACAGTGTGCAGGGTGGGATAGATTGTCTCAGCTTTCATGCTTTCTCTTCAGATTTCCCTGCTCACTATTGTTCTGTGCTTATTTCACCATTCGTTTCCTTCACAGCATTTATTAATTTGTTATATTTTCTTAGCTGTCCCCTTCCAGGGAAGTTATTTCTTGCTATAACCTATACTGTTAGCATAGTACCCAACACTTAGTAAACAGCGTTAAATGAATGAGTGATGGATTTCTAAAGCATTTATCTCTTTTCAGTGATGCTGCTTCCAAGGTCATGGTGGAACTACTTGGAAGTTACACAGAGGACAATGCTTCCCAGGCTCGAGTGGATGCCCACAGGTAACTCTGCTCTAAGGAACAGATAGCTGCAGAATGTGGTCAGTTATGTTACGGTGTGTGTTCTGGTGCTATCGGTGTTCATGTCCAATTCAAGACATTGGAAAGAATGTCCATAGATTGCAATGAGAAACCATCTTGGGGTATTTTGGGTTACAGTGGTATATGGGATGGTAATCCAAACACAGGACGTACAACTCTCTAGGTAGGCCAGGATTAAGGTATATAGATAGGGAAAAGTTGGTGGCTTGCTAAAAAATTAGATCAGTTCTTAAGACTGTAGGATTTAAGATGCTTAGTTCCAACTAAGGAAGATTAGAATGGAATTATGAAACTTTTTGTAGTTGTTGCCTTACATGAACATACGTGATAGGAATTACACAGAATGGATAGTAGTAGTGGTAAAGGTCTTTGCCTTTGAGCTCAGCCTGCCTGCATTCAGATTTACACACTCCTCCACCCCTTTAATCAGCACTTGCTAATAGGCAATTTTTCCTTTTGAGCATGTTTCATCGTTGGTAAATGTTCATAGAAATTCTCTAAATTATATTGATTAATGAAGTATAGTGCATGTAAATATGTTAGTGTTGGCGTATGGTGAGATGCCGAGGTTTACTATGGGGTTACCTTCTGTTTTCTCTCCAGCTGTGTTGTGTAAAAGTATCTCGTTTTGTACCTGCTAGATTCGTTGTTACTGGCTGGTTTTAATCCCATCTTGTGGCTTTCTATATGCTGTTTATCTTAGAATCCAGATATTTTACTGAATTCAGTACATATTTGGTTTCCAGCATGTCAGCTCAAAGTGTTTCAAGTATATCTTGAGTTGTTTTCTTAATGTTTCCTGATTCAGGTGTATTGTACGTGCATTGAAAGATCCAAACGCATTTCTTTTTGACCATCTTCTTACTTTAAAACCAGTCAAGTTTTTGGAAGGCGAGCTTATTCATGATGTAAGTAGTTTAACTTTTCGTTTGGCAGATGTTCTTTTTCCTAAATCTTACTGAAGTGCTACTGTGCATGAACAAACATGACGATTGGATCTGAAAAGTCTGGAGCTAATTATTCTTCTGCATCAGAAACAGACTGTATTTTGGACCAGCTTTTCTCCAACCACTGGACATAGTTCTGTTCTTTTCACTCATCTCCTTATTTGCCTGGCCATTATGAAATGAGATGATACACAGATTTCATTATTCAGTGTTTTTTGCCCAAATTAGGAAGATGAACCTGAGGGACAGACATTTAGTGACATTCGGGATGTGCACACCCCGTGTATGCATCGATCCCAGTTCCCTAGTCATGTGCACCTGGGAAGCAGCAGGTCATGGCTGAAGAGCTGCGCTGCTCCTCCTTATGGCAGAAACTCGGGTGGAGCTACTGGCTCTGGCCTGAACCAAACTTGAACTGTTAGGGACATTTGGGAATGAACTTAGCAGATAGGAGGTTTTTTTATTTTAAGGTTTATTTATTTTTTATTGGAAAGACAGATATACAGAGAGGAAGATCTTCCATCTGCTGATTCACTCCTTAAGTGGCCACAACAACTGAATCTGAGCCAATCGCAAGCTAGGAGCCAGGAGCCTCCCCTGAGTCTCCCACATGGGTACAGAGATCTTTTTGTGGCTCTTTAGTATAAAATTTTTTGAAGGTGCATATGAACACACTTTCCAAGTGAAAGTCTAAGTTATCTTCTATTTGAACTATACCGTTTTCAGTTTGGATAATTTAGAACCCGCTATATTACTGATTTCAGAATTTTTAACATTTTATCATATACTTATTTTAAAAGAGAGAGCACTTCCATCTCTGGTTCTCTCTCCAGATGGTTACAACGGCCAGAGCTGAGCCAGTTGGAGCCAGGAATCCGCTCCAGGTCTCCCATGCAGGTGCAGGATCCCAGGGCCTTGGGCCATCCTCTAATTGTTTTCTCAGGCCACAAACAGGGAAGTGGAACAGCCGGGACACAACCGGCGCCCATATGGGATCCCGGGTGTGCAAGGCAAGGACTTTGGCCACTAGGCCATCATGCTGGGCCCACCTCTACTGATTTTAAAGTGAGTCATGTGAAATCAGATGGTTTGAGTAGCAATTTGATGAAACACTCACATTTCTGTCTTGAAAGAAATGTTTTATTTAGTACCTTAATGAGCATAAATATTTTAAATATTTTCTAAGATATTGACAGTAGCTTTTTTTTTATCTTATCTCTATAGCTCTTGACCATTTTTGTGAGTGCTAAATTGGCATCATATGTCAAGTTCTATCAGAATAATAAAGATTTCATTGATTCACTTGGTAAGTTTGGGGTTTATTCTTTGAGAGCTAGAAAGAAGGAAACATGTTATTCTAGAACCAGGTCTGAACTGTGAAACCCAGTAAAATGAATGACTTTTATTATTTAGTTCTTATTCCTTAGATATTTATTTTTACAGCTACCACAAAGTTTTCCTTTTCTGACAGCGTACTTGATGACCGGAGGACTCTTCCCCTTCCCAACATGTAACAGTTACACAATATACAGACACAGTTTTGCTAATTGGGATCTGAGAGAATTTGAAATAGAAATGGAGTACTTTTAACAGTACTAGAAATTTTGCTGATCATAGTTTGAAGAAGGTAACATGAGTTCAGTGTTTGCCAAATTAAATAGAAGTTCTGGTTGTACAAATCCTGCAAAGGTTTAGTGTTTTAATTTCCTTCTGGATCCTGTTTTTAACATACTAAAATTACAAAAAGAAAACTTAGAAAGTCTGCAGTTTAACAGATTTTTAATATTTTAAAGATATTGCTAGTTTTTTCAAAGTAAATCCAGCAATGAAGCTAAGGTGCTGTTTTTCTGCTAGGCAATAATCTGTGTAGTAGGGCTGTCAGTCTTCCTGATTGGGATATAGTTGAGTATAACTATTTTGGGTATATGCAATCCTTAATTCGGCAGTTATTAATTCCCATCACGTGTAAATTTTGTGCAGTAAATTGGGGAAGACTGAAGAATTCTGCACAAAGCACTTGAAATGCACAAAGATAAGGCTGATGCAATTGTGTGTGTATAGAATACTTTGCCAGGTATACTAGACCCAGAAAGCCACACTCTGTCCCAGTTAATTTGCTGTGTGGCATGAAGCTATGTGATGGAATGTTAATGTCAGCAACCTCTTTATTTACGCACCAAGGAAAAAGGAGTTGTAATTAACACTTTGACACTCCCCCATTGATGTGTAATTGACTGTTTCAAAGGAGCACTGGTTCATAAGCTATTGCATGCATTAAAATTGCGTTTTCTATATTGCAGCATTTTAAGACGGGTCAGTGACAATGCAGAAATTGCTCAATGATGCACATTTTTTTATTACTGCATTAAGGTTTTGACATATTAGTAATGAATAAATGTTTCCATAAAATTGGATTTTTTATAACTTTGAAATTGAAATATGACACGGAACACTGTGACTTGAGGAAACAAAGCGCTGCTGTTTTCAGACCTCTCTCTCCACTGTGTTCATAGTGTGAACTCTTGCCGACCAAGAGTCTAAATGGCTTAGAAACAAGTTTCCACATGCAAAATAGATAATGATTTTATGTAGTTCATTGTGAAAATGATCTTTATTCCTCTGAAAGTTTTTTCATTCATATAAGTTGAAAGCAGGCAGCACTAAAATGGATTGAATCTCAAGAGTATTTTAAATCATATCTTGGAAATTTCAGGAGTTCCCATTTTATCATATTCAAAGGGAGGAGTCTTCAAAGTTTGTGGGAATGCACATTGCAAAACATGTATGAATTTTAAATGCACACCAAATTCTTTTTCTGTCAACTTTTTGCTTCACATATCTATAAAACTGAAATGTGACAGAACTTTTGAAAATGTTTAGTGCTTGAACTCTTGACAGGAAAAAATTCTTAACATTGCAGTTCTGACAACAAAAAAATTACATTCCTTAATTTTTGTTATGAGCATCTGTTCAAATAATCTTGTATTAGAAAATTGTTTATGTAAGAGGCTCCTGGGAGGTAGTGTTGGCTTTAGGTTTATTATTAGACATGTATTGCAGCTCAACGGTTATAAATGTGCAGATGCCACAGGTGATGTCAGTTTATGAAAACACTTTTTTTATCAACACTGACAACTTAGGCCAACAGTAGCATTATCTCGTGTTAACCAAATTGCCCTAACATGTCCACATGTAATCTGGTGTTATTCAGTTGCTACCTTCTTGCTTCAGAAAGTTAATCAGCATATAATTTGCATTTGTTAATTAGGGTTAATGTGCACTAATTGATTTTTGATGCTTGTAGGCTTCCATTAAACCAGTTAACAATACTTACTTGTGCACCTCATTCATTTGAGTTATGATGATCATGTTTTTGTTGAGTCTGTGCCAAATAGGAAGCCTGCATCATAATTAAAGTTAATTAACATGATCATGCATTATATTAACGACTTCCTTAATCTTTCTCTAATATGTGAATGTTATAAATTTCCAATCTTAATATGGATTGCTTAGGGTGATACAACTTTTTAACAGCACAACTCGGGTTCTGACTTTCTATAAGGCACATCATTGATCACTGCCGAGTTTCACATAACTTGAAACTTCAAGAAGAGGAACATAAACATTCTAAATTCATTTTAGAAACTTTTTTTGATCATAACAGATTTACATTTCTGCTTTTACTTAGGGACATGCTGTCATTCGGGTATTTAAAATTTGTACATTTTTGTAAGCCATTTATTATGTAAATGAACCTATGTTCTTAGGACTAGCACCACCACTCTAAGTCATTGATGTAATCTCTGTTTTTTTGTTTCAAGTAAAAGGCTCTAGAACTAGGTCATTGGTTGTTTCCTTCTAGCCATGATAAGTTGTGATCTAAATTACTGTAACAGTATGCTTCATTCCAGATTGTAATGCAGAATTGGAGTTATATGTATGGTTTTCTGCTTTTGCTTTATAAAGAACAAACAATGTTAATGGTCCTCTATCTACTGCTGAGCATGTTAGCCTGTAAATGTTGAGTGGCAAACACACTTGGACAGTCGTAAGTCTGCTAAAGAGAAATGGAAAATTTTTTATGAAAATAGAACTTAACATTCACTAGTGATAGAGAGGCACAGCCAGGTGGATTGGTGAGCAGTCCTGCGTTTAAGTCAGCAGCTCTGAGTGATGCACCTAACTGTGAACTTGGTACTCTTTAAAAATTTGGGAGACTAAAAATACAATTTTTTTACATTGGGACTACAATGTACTACTTTGTTTTTTAAATTCTAGACAAATCATTATAAATAATGTGTAACTGTTGGGGTCAGATTATGGTCTGCAGATACAAACAGTTCTGCCACAGTTCTTATTAGTGCTCAGTGATTGCTACAGTTGTCACTTTATAGGTCTTTAATAATGACATGTTCATCAGGCATCAATGTTTTGTTACTCAGGCCTTTTACATGAACAGAATATGGCAAAAATGAGACTACTTACTTTTATGGGAATGGCAGTGGAAAATAAAGAAATTTCTTTTGATACAATGCAGCAAGAACTTCAGATTGGAGCTGATGATGTTGAAGCATTTGTAATTGATGGTAAGGCAATTAGAACATTTTCATTTCTAGAATTCCTCTTCTATTAAATATTCTATGAGAGACAGACCCACCAAGCTCCCATCTGCTGGTCCTCTTCCCATGTGCTGCCACCAGCTGGTACTGTGCCAGAACTCTGAGCAGGGAGCTCAGTCCAGATTTCTCCACATGGGTGACAGGATCCAACTACTTGCCATCATTTGCTGCCTCTCCAGGTTTGCATTAACAGGAAGCTGGAGTTGGGTGCTAGGATCGGATTTCAACAGGGGACTCCTGGGTGTCTTGACCACAAACCAGCCTCCCTCAAACATAGTTTTTTTTTTTAATATTGAAACTAGTTCTCATGCTAGCAAGATTAAGTTTTTTTGTAGCAAATGTATAATAGCATGTTTGTATTATTGGTGGAATGGAAAATCAGTGGAAATGTACATTACTGTGTAGTTTTTGGTGACTTCTGTTCCCTGAGATTGTGCCATAGTGATGAAGAACATAGATTTCATTGGCTGACCTGGAATATAGTGCATTTGTGATTGTGATGGGTAAGTGAATGAGTGGAGGCAGAGCGAGCACAGTATCAGTCAATAAATGATCTGCTGATGCTAACCATCAGGAATTTATGATTAGGTTAAAAGCAGGTCCCTTTTTGCCAACAATAACACTATAAAGTGATTTTAACTACTATCTTTTACTTTTGTAAAATTGCTCAGTTTGAAAAACAGATTGTACAGTTAAGTTCATTAGGAAGAAATTAGATACCTCTGTAATCTTAAGACTTAACAGCCCTAAGGAAGTAGTGAACTATAGAGGTATTGCCTTTTTCTTCCCATATGTGTTTATTAGGAAGAATATCTAGAATTCTAATAAAAACTGTATATTCAATATATTTTGGTCCAGCAGCATAGGACAAATCCATGACTGTGTTTATATAGTGTGACTTTGTTGATTAGATTCAGAAAGCCAGTTTGCAAAATATTGTTAGAAATAGTTTTATAAGGTCACTTGGCCATACCTTAGCTGTTTTGCTTGAAAATTCTCCACATGTACAATTTTTTTTCCAGCGGTAAGAACAAAAATGGTCTATTGCAAAATTGATCAGACGCAGAGAAAAGTAGTTGTCAGGTAAGCATGTGATACTTCTGGCATTTTGTAGAGCACTTGAGTTTGTTCCGATTGTTTCACTTAAATGTTTAGAGAACTATGGTAGTGTTATCAGTTGACTGTAGTTAAATAGTCGCTATTTATCATAATTTTATTAAACTTCAGACTGAATGTGATTAGCTTATTTAATGAAAGAGTCCTATTTTCCAGCACATTTCATTTAATGGCTGAGCACTGGCTAGAATACTAATCACTTCAGTGCCTGCCTTACATAGTAGTTCAGGAATAGAAGAAATCTTTTTTGTATATATCTAATTTTGCTTTTAAGCTGAACTCCAATGTGTAATGCTATGAAAGCATATCAGATGGTAAAGGTTGACTAACACTTTGTTTCTGATCTTTCAATTTTCAGTCATAGCACACATCGGACATTTGGAAAACAGCAGTGGCAGCAACTATACGATACGCTTAATGCCTGGAAACAAAACTTGAACAAAGTGAAAAACAGTCTTTTGAGTCTTTCTGATACCTGAATTTTTTCCCGCATATAATTTTGTTCTTTTACAGGAGAAAAACCTAAGCATAGTAAAATATTATAAATGAAAATTTGGAACTAGTCTGGCATTTATTATCGCAAATAAAACTCCAAAGGATGAAAAATAGTACATGGCAAAGCATCACTGTTTGTCTTAAATAATGGATACTTAACACACACTTTGAGAAAGGGGAACAAGGGAGACAAAAGTTGAGTTAATTGCCAGGAATGATGAACAGTGAGCTCTGCAGCTTTAGGAGTGCTCTCTTTGGACACATTTACAGAGCAGATATGTAACATCAACGCATCAGGAAAAGCTGAAGCTGCATCCGTCAACTGGAAAACTTTAGCTATCTTATTAATAAAAGCTCCATCGGTATCTGTTACATCGTTTTGCCACTGAAAACCATCAGCCTTATTTCATTCAGTTGGTTGTGTTTTCTATCATCTCTGCTGCTTTTCTTTTTTTAGTCTGACTGTCACTTTCGAAACGTAGGAACTTTTCAATTTCATTTACTTGATGTGTTACCAGACTCTGCCACTTATCTTCAGCAGAAGCAGCAGCGAAGTGGAGGGTATCCTTACTCTTGGTTGCCTGGAAAGGGTTTTGTAGCAGAGTTGAACTCAGAGGTTTTGTGTTCACCTAGGAAAGATCAAGGTTTCTTTAGCAATTGAAATTGTAACAAAATCCTTATTTCACAGAACATCTTGTTAACCCTCTGCAATCTTGGACATGTGAGAAGGCTGCAGCTGCCTCACTAGCTGTGCCACCAGGACACTGTACAGTATGACTTTGTAGCCTTAGGTCGTAGCTCTTCAAAATTTAATATATGCCAGGGATACCATAAATGTTTTCTAGAAGGTCTTGAACTTGCACTTTAAAAATATTTTAAACAGTACAGATAAAATCGTTTTGTCTTCTTGACCCATGTACGTCTGTGTTTTGTATCTGCTATCAAAGCTAGGGGAAAATTAAAATTTCTAACAAAAGTAAACTGTAAAAACTGCCTTTTACTTCACATTTCCGTTCAGACTTAAGAGCACCATTGTTGAGAAACAGGAAAGAGCAGTGAGGTATTTGGAAGTTGGCAGGTTTCCAGGGTACTGCCTTGGGTCCTACTTAGAATGCTATGTTTTGAAAAGAGTGACATTTTCATTTTAAGATAAGATACTGGAAATACGGAAAAGTGTAAAGAAAATAAAAATTATTAATTATTAGTATATATTATTTAATTATTATAATTAATTATTAATACAAGGAAAACTATCAATATTTTGAAGTTACTTGCTCCTTTTTGTATTTTTACCCTATTCGACCATTTTAAAGAAATTTGTCTTTTCCTCTGATCCCACTTCTTACGTCATTGAAATTTTCATAAACAATTGTCAAAACTCCCTTAAGGATGTATGTGAATAATCCCTATTGAATGTTTCTTTTCACTGTATCACTGTTAAAAAGAAAACCGGATTCATGAAGAAAAGTCCTGATGGTCTACAGACAGACTCCCATTTCAAATTTTCCTTTCCATGGATCTTGTCTTAAAATAACAATGGTGTTGTTTCTTGTAAGGGAAATAACATGGACATAAGCCTATGAAACAGGATACGAACTACACCAAGACTGCAACCACAAACAAACATTTTTTAATGAGCCCTCCAGTCCCTTCCTGGTATATACATCTTAGGATCTGGGCCTGGTTTATTGGTTCACACACACTGTTGGAAGCATTTTCAGCATTGGTCTTAGAAGCCAGAGTACCTCCACCATAACTTAGTATGTTGTTGACAATTCAGATTCTAAGTAAATGATCACAAGTTCTGTAAATACCATTTGTTCATAAATTTTTGTGAAGATCTTTGAAGACTTCCCCATCAGAATTTTTTTTTCAATTTGCCATACGTTTCTGTACATTAATTAATTTACACTTGAAGATTGATTTTGATTGGAAAGGCAGAAAGGTCAGATTTTATAGAGATTTTCCATCTGCTGGTTCACACTACAAATGGCCATAACAGCCAGAGCTGAACCAGCCAGGAGCTGCCTCCCAAGTTTCCCACCAAGTGTGGGGTCCCAGGCCTTGGGCCATCCTGTATCTGCCTTCCCAGGCTACAAGCAGGAAGCTGGATAAGGAAGTAGAGCAGCTGAGACGGGAACTGGCAACCATATGGGATCATGACACTTACAAGGTGAGGACTTAGCCATTGTTCTAGGTTTAATGGCTTTTTCCCCAAAGATTTATTTTTACTTGAAAGGCAGATTTACAGAGAATAAGCCAGGGAGAAAGATCTTCCATCTGCTGGTTCACTCCCCAGTGTCTGCAACTGTTGGAGCTGAGCCATTCCAAAGCCAGGAGCCAGGAGCTTCAGCAACCACTTGCAGTACACAAAAGATCTTCCTTTCTGTAAATCTGATTTTCCAATATAAATCTTTTTAAAATGAGATTAATTGTTGGGAATTTAACAGTTGTTTTCTGAGGATTCTTACGGATTTTCAAATTTCCAATTTCCCCTGTCCTTCCTCTGGTCTAGGACTCATGCTCATATGATTGCCTATGATTTTTTCCCACCTCCTGTTTAGCTCCCAGATACTTTCAGAGTAAAAGGCGATTGCATGAAAATGCACACACATGCATCCCATCATACACGATTTAGCTCATGAAGTCATAGGAGAGTCCAACTGCAGTCATGCGGTACACCAAGCTAGGGAGAAAGAGGTCCAATATAAGCCTCAGGCTCTAATTTTTGGGTGATTTAACCATCTGATTTCACAGTTTTTGCTTTGCCATCAAAACGCTTGGTGCATTTGGCATCTTAGTACAGATTAGCAATTTCCTCATCCCTTTTTGGACACCATTTGCATTATATCTGCCTTAGTTTCCCCTTAGGTGGTCGTAGCACTGACTGCAGACAAGATAACAGTATAGATTAATTCAGTTTGCACTTAAACCTTGTCCTAGTCAACTTCAAGGTTTCTGCAGCTTATTTGCAAGTTTGCCATAGCCAGTGGCCGCACATATTTGCTCTTTCAATTCTCTAAATTTCTCTACTTTGGCTTTACACTTAACTCGGGTCTTTTTGGCCTAAAATTTGCTTTAGCTTGGTGTCTGTCTCTTTCAGCCTCGCCCATGGTGTGTAAGGTAAGTGGTGTGCTGATTCCTCCCAGAATAAGACCAAAAAGCTCTTGGTTTTTTCAAGTTGCTGAGAATTAATGCCCACCCTGAGTTTAATAAAACTGCCACTGCCTAACAATTACCTTGTTGTAATTCTTCAAAAAATTCATTTAGGACAAGTGTTGGCAAACTTCTGAAGAGATGGAAAGTGAAACTTGGCAGTTGGTAGAGCTATCATTTCCACTATCAACGCAGCCATAACAATATGTGAAGGAAAGGATGTTGCTTGGCTCATAAAGTTTTACTTAGAGCTCTACTTTAGAATTTGTCTCAGTATACAGCTGGTAATTAAGCTGTAACTTTAAAAAGTTCACTAAGTACAGCACAGTGCTAGGCAGAGGTAATGAACACTTAGGAAATGTGTTTTTTTAAAAAAAAAGCCACAAGACACCCAGCAACTGATGTGTGTTCTCCAGATTCCCTCTCACCAGGACAGGTAGAGTAGCAACATGCCTGGATCCCTCGTTTGTACTGGTCTCTCACAGCACGCAACGGCACAGGTTGAGCGAGCCAGGGGCATAGGCACCTTCACCGGCATGGTGAAGGAGCTGCTGAAGAAACCAGCAAGGGTTTCATCCAGTAAACAGCTTGTGTGAGTCATTTTGAGAAGACACATTCTATTTTAATTAACATAACTTTTGACTAAGGATCAAGACGTGGTCTAAGTCCACTGCAGATTGCGTCTTAATGACCTTGTAAAATAGTTGCACATATACATCGTTGCTGAAAAATTATTTGACTTATAAGATTTGGAAAGGCTTCTGTGAAAAAAAAATTCTATAAATGTAAATTCTGAAGAACACTAATTGCAGGAAGCACACTAGGAATTAGATACAAAGGACTTCCGTATCAATTATAAAAATGGGAGGGAGGAATTGTCCATCATGCTGTTACACATGTAAGCATTCAACCTAACTACAAATGGGTGTCTAGCTGTGGTGCTCTCAAGCTTCCTTTTTGCTTTGATCCTGTGACTTATCCAATGGTCAAGGTCAGAACTTAGTTTTCCAATGCCAAATTTACTGCTCTTTAGTCACTATATTTTCAAGATACACATTTGTGTACACCAAGTTGAAACTATACTGCTACTCTTAGGAAAGTGAAGAATCTAGATTTTTGTTTCAATTTTCTGGAAGGGAGAGGTGCTAGTAGAGGTTTCCCTAATTTAAAAATTTAAAAATGTGATGAATAAAGCTGTTACTTGTTACGGATGTGTAGTATAATTTTAATTTTGGGGAGCTCTAAAATTTAAAACAACAGAATGTCAGTACTTGTTACAAGTGTTCTTTTAAATCTTTTTAGGCGACCTTTAGCAGTTGCAATGTTTTGGTACAATGATCTGCAGACTCTGAATTCTTTTTTGCTACATTTTGCATATTCAGATGTACAGGTAATTAGCCAAAGTACCTGTCTGCTGTAGTTGCTAATTACACTCCTCAAAGCTGTGCAAGCTATTTATTATGTATCATACTTACATCATTTTGTAGGTATTTGATCCTTTCACACCACTGTACTCTAATGGAAATGAAACATTTATTTTATTTCAGTTCCCAAAATCATTAAAAGCATCATTAAAAACCGCGTATCTAAGCAGCAGCTTTGTTAACTTGGGGAAAGCTTGAACGTTCAAATGCCATTATTTCTATATTACGTGAGTACAAAATAGAAGCATACAACATGGTGTCTCACACTCTCCTTCCCAAACAGGCTGGATTATATCCATATGATTTATACACTGTGACTTTTTCCTGCTGTTTTCTATCAACCTTAATTGTGAAAAATGGTGCCACGTTGCCCTCCTGATATTATTTTGGAGATCAGTTAGGTCTTAAAGCATCCAGATGCGTACAGTTCTACACATATCTGTAGAATTAACTCACGAAGGTCTGCTCGGCAATATTTTTAATTGACTTACATGTTCTGTGGGAAAAGAGGAATCATAAAAAGTCTCTGCAGTTGCATTCCTCTCCTCACGGGGCCCTCCCCTGGGATCTGCTTGGATACTCCAGTTATTCAAAGTGTCTGCCACTCTGTTCTTCCTGGGAGGATCTGACAAAAAGGAAATGGCAACAACTGAATTGTATTCCCTACGTACTCACTGTAGTAACTGAATTTGTTTCTGTCTGATCATATGCTTTTGTATTTAAGAAGCACAATTCCCATTTTGAGTATAAGCTCTTGGACTTGGCTGTTAATATCAAGCCTTTTATTTAGGAAAAACAAAATTCTGTTACTCTGCTTTCTAAAACTCATCAATTACTGCAATTTTAAATTAAGAGAAGCAAATTAAGTATCTTAGGAAACAAATCATCTAAAATGTTATCCTTATCTCCCTGGTTACTGCACTGTCCACACTTAGTTCATAAAATGAACATTTTACCAATTCAGACTAATGGGCATGGGGCTGCAACAACTAAGTCAGATTTGCCAGCTGTATTTGAAGAAACTGGCCACAGGGATGGGGCTAACAAAGGGCTGTGCGGAAGGACTCACTGGGCTTTAATAAATAGATAGAAATGATTTACAGAACATGTCAACTGTAAAGGTTAAAAGCACTTTACAAGTCGAGTTTCTGCAAAATTTTGGACATCTTCCCCTTAAATGGTTTACTTACATTAGCGAAATTTACTTTTAAAGGGCTTTAAAAAAATGGTAAATAGACCAGCTCCTGAAACTTCACCTGATGAACTAAAAATTAATGGAATCTAAAATAATATATTTTACTTAAAAATTGTACCTTGGCAAGTGAGGGCATACAATATTTCACTATTTTCTGTTTTTCCCTAAATTGTGCTGGTAAACAAATTTATTTTTAATTCTCAAATACTTTAAGCTTCAAAATGTCCTTTCTGAAAGGACATTTTAAAATCTGAGGACCACACAAACCTTTTATCTTTTTTGTGTAATGAGTTTAAATGTGTATTTTTAAACACTAGTTGTAAAGCATATGCGCCTCAATGCATGTCTCTGTTCTGACAGCCATCTCTGAGAAGTCATAGATATTTCACTTTCTTTTTGCTGCTTGTAAGTTTTAAAGCAAAATTTCTACATTATGTCACTCATGTGAGAGTTCTTAAAATAGACCCTCTATTCTGTAAAATATTTAACATTTCAGTGTATTAACAGAGGAGCATGATAACTAAGGGTCTTGGAGATTTCCAAGGTGACAATCTGCAACACAAGATACACGGTTATAACACAAATGAAGAATGAGCTAGATTTGTGCTAAATGTAGGGACAACTAAAATGGAAACATCAGGGAGAAGGGTGAAAAAGTGACAGGAAGAAAGTGACAACACAGGACAGATTCTGGGGAAGGCTGTGTGAGATGCCGAGAGTGGAAGCACACCGGTAGAAACCGTCACTGCTTCACTCACTTGTTCTAAAAATGAAAGATCAGACCAAGCAGTTGCTTCTTAGCTAAAATTCATGACCCAGAACTACTGTTTTTGCTAGTGATAACATTTCATTTCCAAAATGTAATTATACACATTATTGTGCCCAAGATTTAAGTAAAAAATAAATCCATTTTTTACAGTTATGTATAGACACATATACTACTTTACATTTGTGTAAAAGACCATTAGTATAATAAACATTTTCATTTTGAATACAATCTGGAGACTTTTTAAAAAAATTAACAGTTTTTAAGAACTAAAACCCCCTGTTTTCTTACCTGATTCTATATCCTTTTGGCTATCATCCACACCAACATTTCTGTGAAGAGTCCCTGACAGGATGTTTTTGCATGCTGATGCGCCTATTGGTCTCTCCTTCAGGAAAAAGGGAACGCAAGTAGTTGATGTACTCCCTGTTTGACTTTCAATTTGATTTACTTTTGACCAAGGACTGGGATCTAAAAAATTCATGTACACTGTAGTTTTCTCGGGTTTTTTATCTGAAGTCGAAAGATCAAAGGCTGACCTTCCACTTCTGTTTACTAAATCTACAGCACTCTTTATGTGAAATGAATGTGATTCTTCCAGCTGTCCTTCACTGTATATTTTCCCTGATATGACGTCATTTAAAGACTCTGTATTCTCTGTGTTATTTAACAATGCATGCTGCCTTTCGTTAACATTTACAAAAAGGAGGTCAGCTTTTGGGGTTTCAGCTAGCTGATTCACTTCAATCTGATTTTCTTTATTCAAAAGCTGTGTTTCTACAGCTTTTACACCTTTGGTTTGTGAAGTCAGACTACTGTCAGCCTTCACTGGTGGATCAGAAGCGGTCAGATTACTGCTTTCTAGATATTTCAAACCATTCTGAAATTGATTATTTTTCATATCATTCAGATTTTTCCATACAGTTCTTTCCTCAGGGCTTGCATCTGGTTTAACTAGCACAGGCATAATATGAGTATTTTTGTCTGGGTTCTGAAGAGGCACTCTTAAATCATCCAGGAAAGCAGCTGATGAAACAGGGTGACTGATTACTCTATCACAGGTAACAGGCAGTCCAGGGCTCTCTGAGATGTCATTACAGACTTGCTGTTTAAAGGGTAACACACCACACTCACTGTTTTCACTTAACAGTTGCACTTGTTTTCCTTTCTGTTGTTCATCATCTGACATAACAGTACTTGAATCCCGTAAATCATATTTCTCACACTGAACAGAATCCTCTTTTGCATCTAGAGATGAATCCAAATCCGCTTTGGTCTGGCCACTATTGGTAATGTCATTGTTTGCAGCATTTTCTTGAGTTCCCAGGGGCAATTTCAACTGCTGCTTGGATGGTTCACTTTCAGAAACATCTTTACCATGACTTACATTGTGAGACATTTCATTTACAATACCGCTGAATAATGCTTGGCCTTTTTCAACTTCCATGTGTATATCTGCATGGGAAAAATCAGTTACTTCTGGGTGTTTCTTTGTTTCTACTGCTGTATCTACCACTAAAAATGGATTATTTGATGATTTATCTTCTGTACAAACACTGTCTTTTTTCAAGCACATCTTGTCTTTTCCTTCTGTAGCAACTGACTTTAAGTCAGTAACATTCAAGGTTTGTTCTTGAATAATTACTTCTTTATCTACACAGAGAGTGTTGCCTAGCAAGGTTTCACTTCGAGTCTCATCCTGAGATACCACAGTATCAATTTCCTTTAGTTTTTTTTCAAAAAGTTGTAAATCTGTCATGATGAGAACACAATGAAGTTTTATTACACTCTAAAACTTGTTTAGAAAACATATTTATACTATACATTTAGCCTTACATATTTTGTTGGATAGTTATAAATTACATGAGCATAGCAACATAAATTTTACCCAAATATTGAGTTATTTTTATCATTATAAGCATATATCCAGGTGCTAAATATTTGGCTCTACCCATATGATTTTTTATTTCATATCAGCAAAAGTATTTTTAGCTTAAAAGCTTATAAGTTGAGATATTGCAAAATGCTTTAATTTTTCTAATGTTACATTAATTCCATAACAACACATTGTTGATAAAACTTAGCTCTGTTATCAGGTTACACTCTAACTCATATTACTACTCAGTCCAGCAATGTTCTGCAATTGCCAGTTTCTTCAATACTGGAAACTCACTTTTTTATCCACTATCATGTGATATGTTTAAACTCTAAGATAGTTTTGGGAAAATGTACAGAATATTTCCATTAATAGAGATGCTGATTGTATTAACCTAGGTCTACCACGGACTTCAAATTTCCAGTGTGGTTAAGCTAATTTAGAATACAAAGTTCAGGTCTTGAAGGCTTTCCTAGACCAATCATTCTCTCTACAACATCTCCACCAAGTGGTTGCTCAGCCTAGGTATGAAAACTTTGAATCAGTATCATGTTTAAGCAACTCTTCAAAATAGAACAATTAGTAAATTACTTCAGTGGTTACTGAAAGGTGATTTGAATTATGAAAAATGTCATGGTCCTGCTCATCAGAAAGCTACTGGTGACCCTGATAGCATGGTCAGCAAAGCAGTGAAGGCAGAAACCAGAACGGAAAAAGTCAAGGAAGAAGTGATGATAGAGAGAGGCAACCTTGCAATTTCCCCCAAAAACACTGGTTATAAATATTGACTGTTTCAGAGCAGCTTAAAGAATGCTTGCTTGCTTTGTTGACACATAAAGGTACTTCACAAGGCTCATGAGAAATGGAATTCAGAGCAGTATAAGACACAGCAGTTAAGACACTGCTTGGCATGCCCACAGACCATAGTGGAGTGCCTGGTTGGAGCCTGGTATTTCCATCTTCTGATTCAGCTTCCTGAATATGGTCCTAGGAGGCAGCAAATGGATCCTGAACTGTGCTCCCTGCCATTTGGGTGGGAGACTCAGACTGAATTCTGAGCTCAGCCCCAGGTGTTGTAGGCATCTGGGGAGTAAACTAGCCAATGGAAAATTCTTTCAAATAAAATTGAAATCAATAAAACTTTTTAAAACTAGAATTTAAAATTCCACGAAAGTAAAATTTTTTCTAATATATGCATTTCTTCATAATACGCAATTTTACAAAATACAAATTTCCAGGAACTTACTGAAGACCTTTTGTTTTTCATGTTTCCTTTTTTTTTTTTGTACCAAAATAAACTTTTAAATTTCCTTTTCTATGACCTTTCTGAAGCAACTTCGTATACAAATGAAAAGGCATCTATTTTTCCATCTATGATACCATGGCCTCAAACCAAAGACTGTGATAGTCCCCTAAATTCCATAGAAGGTCCAGCATAATGTTTTGGCAGTCTTTATTTGTGGGGGAAAAAAAATCTCAAGCTAGAAGTTACCCATGTGATTTTCAGGTTACCTTTTTCATTAGTTTCTTCTCTAGGCAGGCATTCTTTCTCTTCCTTGTTTTCTCTGTCACCAATCAGACTCTCAGTATTATCTTCCATTATTTCTTGCTCAGAATTATTTTTCTTTATGATGGCATTTTCTGATTTTTCAGTTGACATTTCACAGTTTTCATTATTTATTTGTGGAACATTCTAGTGTAAAATGGGAAAGATTCCTTTAATATAAATGAATTTAAGAATAAAACAACAGAACCAACTTGTCTGATAAAAACAGAATCCACCTTTCAATTGAGGCATTAACAATTTCTACTTGTAGCAGGTAAAACCTCATCATCCCATATGGACACCAGCTCCTGTCCCATCTAATCCACTTTCTATTCAGATACATGCAAATAGTCTGGGAAAAGCAATAGAAGATAATTCAAGTATTTAAGTACCAGTGACACAGTGGGAGACCTGGATGAAGCTCCTGGCTTCAGGCTTTGGCCTTGCCTAGTGTTGGTTACTGCAGTAATCTGGGTAATGAACCAGCCTGTGGAAGATGTCTGTCTGTCTGTACCTCCCTCTGCAACTCCTTCAAATAAGTAGATCTTTTAAAAAATGTTTCTATTTGAGGGCTAAGACCATGGCATAATAGGCCAAACCCCTATCTGTGGAGTCTACAACCAATATGGGTACCAGTTGATGTCCTGTCTGCTCTACCTCGCACCCAGCTCCCTGGTTATGGCTTGGGAAAGCAGAGAGAATGGCTCAAGTTCTTGGGCCCTTGCACCCATTTGGGAGACCCAGAAGAAGCTCCTGTCTCCTAATCAGCTTGGCAAAAATAAATCTTTTTAAAAAAAGATTTTCTGAAAAAAATTCTATAAGAAAATGGAAATTTTTTCACTAAGTCTAATAAAATCCTTTTCGTAACAAGATCACTTAGGTTTCACACAGTCTTAAACTTCAATGAAGATCCTTACAACATGCATACATTACCTTATACACCATATATTATACAAGTAAACTTCAAAAAGCTAGTGGAAAAATGGAATTAAGATACTTATCCTGGGGCAAAAGCTTTGAAATCTATATTTTACTTCATAACACATTTTCAATAAACTTTTGCTATTCTTATATGTAATGGATAATCCCCCCTCTCTATAAAAAGCAAAGTAAACATGGCAGGTAAACTTTGAAATGAATTTTTTATGTATCTTAAAACAATCAATTCAATGTGCTTCCCCACTCTCCACATTTAGGTTACATATGTACATGAAATGCTGCACTAGGCTTTGGGATACAATGATGAACAAAATGAAATCTTATTCCTCAAAAGATTTATAAGCCTGGGATGAAGACAGTAGAATATTTAAGAGGCAACTTTTATAAAATCTAGTAAATGCTATTACCTGAGATAAATGTAGGCTACTGGGAGCACGCACAAAACACAGGATGCTCCTGAGGGAGCAGAGCAAAGGCTCCTCAGAGGGAGAGGTCAATGGACTTGAAATAAGACAGGGGGCCTTGATGGGAACAGGGCATTTAGGAGGAACAATGGCAGATCCAGATGCTTGAGAGCAAGTCAGATGCTAGATGCTCTATTCACAGAACTCAGTGATTTAGTTTAGCTCGAGCTTCAGGCAAGTTGAGTGTAGGCCACTAAGCATGTGACGGACTGCAACACTATCAGGAAGACACTGAAGGGTTTTAAATAAGAAATGAATTCTACAACATAATTAGAAAGACCATTTTGGTTATAGTAAAAGAACAAATTGTGAGGCCCGGCACGATTGTTCAGTGGTTAAATCTTCACTTTGCATGTGCTGAGATCCCATGAGGGTGCCAGTTCGTGTCCCAGCTGCTCCACTTCCAATCTGGCTCCCTGCCTTTGGCCTGGGAAAGCAGTGAAGGATGGTCCAAAGCCTTGGGACCCTGAACCCACATGGGAGACCTGGAGGAAACTCCTGGCTTCAGAACAGCTTAGCTCCAGCCATTGTGGCCACTGGGGAGCAAACTGGTAGAGAGAGAATCTATCTTTGTTTCTCCTTCTCTTTGTAAATCTGCCTTTCCAATGAAAGTAAATAAATCATTAAAAAAAAAATGTGACCAGTGTTGTGACATAGCAAGTTAAGCCTCCACCTGCAACACTGGCTTCCCATTTACATGCCAACTCATAACACATTTGCTTCACTTCTGCTCCAGCTCCTGTGCAGTGCACCTGGCAAGGCAGAAGAGGACAGCCCAAGCTGTCCTTCTACATGGAAAACCTGTAAGAAGCTCTAGTCTCCTGACTCTGGCCTGGTACAAACACAGCTGTTACAGCCATTTGGAAGAATTGTCTCTATCTCTTGCTCTCTCTATGGCTCTGCCTTTCAAATAAACAAACAAAACTTTTTAAAAGAACAAATCAATTGGTGAAACCAGCAATGAGGAATGTTTCTAACTCATCAAGTAATACTTACTGTGACACACTAATGTTTTTGCTGCTACTTTGTTTTCTTTTAAATGAATGCTGGTCACAAACCACTACACACAGCTGCATGAACCACTGACAGTTTACAACTTGAAGTCTGAAAAATACTGAATAAAAGGAAGAAAATACAGGAAGCCCAGGTGATCTAAGCAACAGGAAGAGCCAAGAAGAAATTAATGAATTATTTACGAACTGGCCAATGGTTCGATGTGAAGGTTAAGAGAAAAAAATAGACAAGTTTGATGCTCAGAATGAACATCAATTATTGGTTGATGTCATTCATTCAGCTAGAAAACAGGCTTGGAGGGAAATGAGTTCAGTTTGAACATAATGAGCTAAATGTCTAATGAACATTTAGATGCAGAATCTGAAGTCTAAAAGAGAAATTTGGCCTGTAAATGAAAACTTGAAAATCACTGGCAGGTATAGATAATGAAGATATACAAGATGAGACTAAAGGAGAATAAAGGCTAAAATGCTGATGAAACTCTCCACGGTACAGCAGCTTGCCACAATGGCCACAGTTAGGCCTGCCACAGCTAGAAGCTGGGACTTCAATTCAAGATCCTTCATGCGATTGTTATAAACACAATTATTGGAACCACACCTGGCTAGGTTGATTAGCAGGAAATGGGTGAGGAGTGGAGCTGGGACTCAAGCTCTTTAACACAGGGACAACATGTGGTCATCCCATTGAGAGGCTTGACCCTAGGCCAAATCGCCATCCCCTGAAGCCCTCAAGTCTATTTCTTCTGACACTAACACAGCTACTATCTTTCATGAGTAGTGATTGCATTTATTTAAGTGTGTACATGTATGTATGTATGTGTGTGTGTATGCATTCTCTTTTACAAATGGGAATATTCATATTTTTATGTTAAATAAGATAATGAAGTATTTTTATTTTTGAGTACTATTGTTTGTATTGCTGCTGGGGTCTGTGCAGAGGGTGTGGAGGACACAAAGGTGTGAAGAGAATTGTTCCATTGCAGGCAAGACCACAAAGACTTTCCCACTGCATCGCAAGGCCCTGTGGATGTCTCTACAACCATCTCAAAAGTAGTTCCACCTCCCTTTGCATGGACACAGAACAACTCCGCTGAGAATTCTATAATCTATTTAAGCATTGTCTGCTACTGCTGAGTTGGTCTTCACTATCAATGCGAACCTGGAAGTTGATGTTGCTGATAAGTCTTGCCAAAGGGCCTTTTACAATTCATGCTGTTTCTGTCTCTGCTGCCCCAATATGACCATCAATGATCTTAAGGGTTCCCCCTTTCTTGTGATGCATTTCCTCCCTTAATTGATTCAAGATTAAGTTGTACAATGAGGATTGTAGCAGAAATGTGTTACTGATTGATATGCACTGTCAATTGAGAACTTCTATTGAGAGCTTCAAGGTGAAACAAACAGAATTATCCCTGGAAACACCCATTTGACCATGCGGTAAAAAGTCTGTGCCAGAGCTTGTGACTACTTCTGTATAAATATAGGGGAAAGCTTTCTTGCATTGTCTATTATGATCCTGAAATTGTAGTGGTCTATTTCTTTCCTCTTTACACCTACTCCACAAACCCTTCTTGAGTTCTGAACTCGGCTGGAGCTGGACTCATGCATATTGCTATTGTGGTAAAATATATACAAGATAAAGGTTAAAGTTTTAATCCTTTTTTGTGTATAGTTCACTGGAGTTGGGTACACGCATCTGTGTTTATGGTTATGTATCAAGGTAATTATATAAACTAATATTGGGCTAGTTTTGACCCTTTGGCCATAGCTCAGACAATAAATGAAAAACAGACCTCAGAATAAACAATTCCAAGACTTTAGAAATGTATACTTAATTCAATTAAAAAGGTCAATTATTTCAGCAAGTCATAAAATCATAAATGTGGGGGTTGGCATGATGGTTCAATTCGCTAATTCTCTAACATCAAACACCAGCATCCCACATAAGTGCCAATTCGTGTCCTGGCTATTCCACTTTCCATCCAGCTCCCTGCTTGTGGCCAGGGAAACCTGTTGAAGACAGCCCAAAGCTAAGATGCTTTATATCCACATGGAAGACCTGTAGGTAGCTCCTGGCTTTAGATCAGCTCAGCTTTGGCTTTTGAAGCCAGTTGGGGAGTGAAGCAGCAGATGGAAGATCTTTCTGTTTCTCCTACCTATAAATCTACCTTTCTAATAAAAATAAATAGATCTTTTAAAAAAATCATAAATGTGCCATAACAATCATTATATACTTGAAAACAGGGCTTAAAAACAAATTAAGAAAAAAGTCAACAGAACTGAGAAAAACAAATTCACAGTTACAATTAAAGTTCCCAATATTCTCTGACAGAAAGTACAAATAGGCAAACAAAAAGTACAGTGAAGACAAGAATATGCTCAACCAATCTGACTTACTGACATTTAGACACTTCTCAAATAGCAGAATACATAAGCTCCTAAAGGACACTGGAACTATTCTCCAAGATATATGATATACTTGGCCAACAAACAAACGGCAATATATCTGAAAGGATGAAAGTCTAATCAGAATTTTCTCTGAACCAAATTATACTTAAAACTTCATTAGAAATGCATCTGGAAATTTTCTATTTGGAATCTGAATTCTTTATGGAAGATCTCAAAAGGGAAATCTTGAAATAATTTAACTGAATGAAAATGAAAACATCACAATCTGTGGAATGCAGTTAAAGCAGTGCTTGCAAGAATTCTTACAGCTGTGAATGCTCATAAAATAAAGGCAAATTCATCAATGTTCTAAGATTCTAACTTGGAGCTACCATCGTGGTGTAAAGTCCCTACCTGTGATACTGTCATCCCATATTGGCATCAGTTCACATTCTGACTGTCCCACTTCCAATCCAGCTCCCTGCTAATGGCTCGGGAAAAGCTATACAAGATGGTCCAAGAGTATGGATCCCTGCCACCCACACGGGAGACCTAGATGAAGCTCCTGACTCCTAGCTTCAGTCTAGAACAGCCATTGCCATTGCAACCATCTAGGGGATGAACCAGTGGATAGAAGAGCTCTCCCTTTCCCTGTCCCCTCCAACTTCTATCTGTAACACTTTCAAACAGATGAAGACATCTTTTAAAACTGAAAAGGAAAAATTAGAACAGGGGAACTGAATTTGCTTTTTTTGCCTCTGTAGCACGCTTGCTGAGAATAGTTGAATAGGACTTCTCTTGGTAAATGATTCAGGTCAATTGGGATTCAGGATAGAAAGTACGACAGTGGCCCTGAGATAGGTAACTCAGGAGGAATCAAGGTAAAATTGTGAGGAGACGGAAAGTCCCTGACTTCTTGGAGGAGGCTCCAAAGGTCTGAAAAAAGTAAACTCAGTCTGAGAAAAGTAAACTCAAGGAAAATTGTGACAAGGAACTGAAAGAAACAGCAGACTTACGATGTAATGGTCAGAAAAAAGCCCCTAGTTTTATTTTATGGTTTTTAGCCTTTACCCTTTGTGCAACTGATTTTAAAATGCTGTGTGATTTTGGCCTATAAAAAGAATGCTGTGTAATGGCTCGCTGCTGGTGTGTCTGCCCTCCTGCGTGAGGAACTGGCCCTAGACCCAGCACGCTGGTACCCGAAAAAAGCCTCATGCTTTTGCATCAAGCCTCGTCTTTGCTGATCATTGGGGAGACTCACTTTCTCGGTAGACGATAAGGTTGTCCTCACTTCGGGGTCCCTTACAAAACAAGATTCAAATTTAAGTAGCCAAGAAAAAAAAAAAAAACTAAAACCAAAGCAAGTAGAATGAAGGAAGTAACAGTTTTAATGGTAAAGATGAATAAAATAGCAAAGGAGCAAACATTACAGGGAAACCATGAAGTCTACAACTAGTTCCTTGAGATGATCAATAAAATTGAAAAACCTCTAACTATACTTTGGAGGGTAGAGAGACAAGAACTAACAAATATTAAGAATAAAAGAGGGCCATTAATACATATCCTATAGATGAATATGATAAGGAAGGAATATCATAAGAA
Source organism: Ochotona curzoniae (assembly GCF_017591425.1). Lineage (NCBI taxonomy): Eukaryota > Metazoa > Chordata > Mammalia > Lagomorpha > Ochotonidae > Ochotona > Ochotona curzoniae. The sequence continues at coordinate 10,593,086 of NW_024465859.1, forward strand.
ACCCTAAAGCAATAAATATGACCATTTATATGAAGCTTATTGAATGAAAAATTACCTAAACTGGTAAGGGGCATTTTAGTTTAGCAATTCATATACCAACAGTCCACATCAGAGTAACTGGGTTTTATTTCTGGCTCTGGTTCCTAACTGCAGTTTCCAGCTAATGCAGACTGAGAGGCAGAAGGAAAGGCTCAAGGAATTGCATTCCTGCCACCTATTTGAGAGACTAGATTACATTCCTGGCTCCAGCCCCAGCCCAGGCTCACACATTGAAGGTATTGCGAAAGCTAACCAATGGATGAGGGAGCACTATTTCTCTTTTCCTATGCCTCCCAACTTCTCTCAAAGTTTTAAAGAAGTTTTTAAAATTATGTAAGCTGTGCTTGGAGTTCCCAAGACCACATCTTACTTTGTGAAGATTTATTACAGCAAAATGAGGTATGGAAAGGCACTTGCCATGGTCAGGAGGAAACCAGGTACAAGCTTCTAAAAGTTGCATTCTGATGGAGTCACACAAGAAAGGCTAATCATGTAGTACTCTGACATCCTGTGAACTGTTTCTATAGACAGTTCATAATAGACTCTCTGCCAAGATTTTGGGGAGGTGGGCTAGTCATGAAGATATTTTCTGTCTAGCATGTTTTTGAACTCCAAATTGCTAGAACAAAGTTATTTTGTTTGTATTAACACTTTAGGACAAGGAAGCCATTCTCCTCACTTACAGGATGATGAGAACCCTTTTCAACTCTTGAGTGGGCAGACCAGGAAGAATCAAGTTTACTTGTAAGTAAGCTTTACAAAAGATAGTAATTGCAGACTTCCTATGTTAACCCTTTTCTGCATGCCCAAAAAATAAAAAACTGAGTATCTAAACAGCTCTGTTAACAATTTAAATACTAACTGTGTTATTAAAAACTTTCTCATAAAGAGAAATCACAGATAGACTTACTGGTAACTTTTCATAATTAATAAACATTTAATAAAGAACTAACACCAGTACTATACAAGCTCTTCTAAATTCAGGATGAAGGAATATATTGCACTCAGTTTATGAGACTAGTATTACTGGTGACACTGAAATCAGACCAAAACAGAACAAAAACAACCCAAATAAAATCTATAGATGAAATCCTTAATGAATAATTAGCAATTCCAATTCAGTAATATTAAAAACAAAAAAAGGGGCTCCTGGAACAATAGCCTAGTGGCTAAAGTCCTCACCCTGCAACCACCGAGATGCCATATGGGTTCTGGTTCATATCCTAGCAGCCCCACTTCCCATCCAGCTCCCTGTTTGTGGCCTGGGAAAGCAGTCAGAGCGGCCCAAAGCCTTGGGATCCTGCACCCGTGTGAAAGACCAGGAAGAAACTTCAGCTTCTGATCGGCTCAGCTCTGGCCTTCACAACCACTTGGTCTTTGTCTCTCCTTCTCTCTGTAAATCTGACTTTCCAATAAAAATAAGTAAATCTTAACAAAAGGGGGAGGGGATAACACACATCACAACAAACTGAAATTCATTATAGGAATCCAAGCTTACTTTGATGTTTGATGCACTGATATTAGCATAATAAATACAATGTGATCAACTTAACCAAAACAAGAAAAGCATCTGACAAAATTTTAGATCCATTCATGATTAAAATTATTTATGATAAAAACTCAGCAAATCATGAACAGAAGGAAACGTTCTCAGCCAAATAAAGAGTTCTAAAAAGGGCTGGCAGCCAATACAGCATGAAATGGTGAAAAAGTAAATACTCCCCTGTAGGCCCTGGTCTCCCAGGGGTTAACTCCACAGCTTAGCTTGGTTCTCAAGGTGTAACAGGAAGGGCAATCATGGCCTGATACATTTAGCCCCTGGCTTGACTGCAATTTCCCTCCTTCCTGCTTCCCCTTTTTTGCACGTCCTCAGGGGAGCTTAGGTATTGCTTAAACATTGGGAAAATCCTGGGAGGGGCCAAGCAGACTATATAAGAGCAGTTCGACTTTGAATAAAGGCCTTCACTTCACAAGAATGAGCTTCTGTGTGTTGTGTGTGTTGTCTGTCTTGTCTGTCTCATAACCCAGACGCGGGTGTTGCCCACACTCCCCAGCTGATGAGCATGCACAATCTCACAACTTGTATCCAACATTGTATTCCAGGGCCCTAGTGAATACAGTTAACTAAGAAAATCCATACCAAGTTTTAGGAAAAAAGTAAAACTGTTTTCAATTCCCAGATATTATGATCAAACACAAAGTAAGCCCAAACAGTTCAGAAAGAAAAATCACTATAATATTAATTTGAAAATGTTTACAATTTCAGAGATCTATTTTTACATATCCAATTGAACAAAATGAAAAGCTATACAATGTTCATGGACTAACATTAAGATGTCCATACTTTATAAATTACTGCATAGATTCAACACCAAATCAAGATGCACAATAAGAACATCAAATATTTCTCAGATTTTTTTATATATCCAAATAAATGGAAAGCTAAGCTAGGTTCATGAATTAAGAGACTTAATCCTCTTCAGATGTCAATACTTTGCAAATTACTGTATAGACTCAACAAAACCTCAAAAAAATTTTATATACATCTTTTTAAAAACTGAGAAATAACTAAAAATGATATTGTTGAATGGAGTACCTGGCATGGCAAAAACAAATTCCAAAAACAACAAAACTCCAGGACTATATTTTAAGATTTCTCACAAATATACACTAATAGTGTAATACTGCTTAACCATACGTGTGTGTGTATAATATTTAAGAAATATTACAAAAATACAGTTGGCATATACCTGGTCAAGTGATTTTCAAAGACATTACCATGACCAGGGAAAAAAAGAACAGTTTTTTTCAGCGAATTCTATGCTAGAATGACAAGAAATCCATCTTCAGATAAACATCCCTAGATCCTGTCATACTGCCTATGAAAATGAACTAAAATGTATGATAGACCACATGCTATTATTCATTTTTTAAAATGTGGGAAATGTGAAACGTAGAAAATCATCAACTATGGTTCTAATTACTACGTCATTTTATATCCTCCCCCCATATGCTTGAATCTTACCCGAAACTTCTTGTGTTCTTCAAACTTTTTCTGATTGCAACACTTGTTGTGATATTCTCGTAATTTGATGTGAGTTTCCTTAAGTGATGATAATTCATTTTTAACCTCATTAATTTCTTCATTAAGATCTTCAATCTATTATAACATTTAATAAAAATGAGCAAGTGTGTATGTCTTGCCTGAAAGTACTTTATTAACATATGTTTTGTTTAATTATTTTAAAAAAACCCCACAAATTATTAAGAGCCATAATTTTTGAAACGCCTTCCACAAATCCTACAACTATGTGTATTATTCTTTATAGGTGCCAGCAGTTATAGTCACATGGTTTTTCCCTTTGCTTCTCCATGCATTCTTTGTCATCTATTTCCCTTTGTCCTAGCTTCAGCAATCGTCTCCCCTTGTGCCTGTTCTCAATTTCTCACACACTGAATCAGCATCTTCTCAGCCCACAAGTATGTTCTGCTCATGCTCTCAGCTTGCTCACACTGGTTATATATTACTGTGTTCTTCAAACATCCTCCTCTCTTGGCTTCCATTCTTCTCTTATCAGCTCCCCCCACTTCTTCCCTTCCTGCCTCAACACACATTCACCAAATGCTGGCATTCCCTAAAATTCTTTTTCTTTAGTCCATATTCTCTTCAATTCCTCCATCACTCTCTAAGTGACTTTATTTCACGTACAACTTCGTTTTTCACCTTTACGCTAATAAATCTTCTTAAATGTTACTTCTCCCAGCCTTTCTCTTAAGGTTAGGCTCCCATTTCCAAATGCATGATGTACATTTCAAGCCAGGCCTCTTTGCTTGCATAACAAATTCAATGGTTTTCAATTAAACCCATTATTCTTTTACAGCAAAATTTTCCTTGGAAAGATACAGTGCTGGCATCCCTTATGAGTACTGGTTCAAATCTCAGTGGTTCTACTTTCAATCCAGCTCTCTGACTATGGCCTGGAAAGCAGCTGAGGATTGCTCAGGTCCTTGGGTTCCTGTACCCAATTGGAGACCCAGAAGTAGTTCCTGGCTCCTGGCTTTAGATCAGCTCAGCTCTGGCTGTGGTGGCCACTTGGGAAGCAAAGCAATAAATGGAAGATCACTCCCTCTTTCTCTTTCCTTCTCTCTCTGTAAATCTGCTGCTCAAAAAAACATGAGCCGTTTTTATGAATAATTATTTTTTTCTCCTTTATTCCTTATGTCAACCAATACATCATCAATCTAGAAACAATGCTCATCTCAGGGACATATTTGACTTTTATGATGGACCTTTGCATGCTGCACACCGAGACTGTCCTCTCAATGTCCATCACACACAGAATGTGAATAATCTTGCCAATTCTTCTAAAATGCTTCCTGCATGTATCCCTCTTCTCTGTTCTCTTGACTCTGCCTCTAATTCACATCCTTATATGCTCATGGCAGAATCATTATAATGTTCTTTACTGATCTCTTTCTATAAATATATTCTTCATACTGTAACAAGTTATTTTTTTAAAGCACAGACATGCCCATGTCACTTAGCTGCTTTTAAATTGTCAGTATATACACTTCTTAGAAAATTCAGTTCTGTCAGTAAAAGACCTTTTTAAAGATAACTTATTTTCAAGTGTCATGAAAACACACCCTGCTATTAACTGAGCAGACTAGTCATTATATTGGAAATACAGTGCCATGTCTTCCTGATTTTTCCCCAATTCTTAAGGAATGCCACAGGATGGAATGGGAAGGTTTGGGAATGAGTATCTCGCATCTAGTGAATTCCTATTTATCTTTTAAGGTAAAATACTAGTGTCAATCTTTTTCTAAAACTTTTTAAGCTTACCTATAGGATGTGATTTATTTCATTGTTTAAATTCTTTGCTGTATTTTTTACAGCTACATATTTGTTAAGGTTCATTCTATAGTAATCTGTCTTTTCAGAGCTGTGTACTCTTTGGTATTGTATTTTAGGCATCTACAAAAGTCCAGTGCCTCCAATACTGCCTACTGTATAGTATTCACTCAATGTATATTGTAGATTGAGTTTCTTTTGTGACCCCTGCTTCCTTAAATAATTCCTGAATATCCTTTTTTTTTTCAGTATAAAATTTTATTTTACATGAAGATTCTTACCACTAGTGAAATCTTTATTAGGAGAGGAGCATGGTTGTAATATAACCAGAGAAAATGAATGTTTAACTCTTAGCTCACTGAATCTCTTATGTATGTGTAGCACACTTGGTATATTTAATTTTATATTACTTTTAACTTTAATGTTTTCCTTACTCCCACAGGACCAATTCCATTGAGAAGGAAGGTTAGGTTAACTGAAGTTAAAATGAAGATTAACATGCTTATTGTTTAATGATAGCCTTACATTATAGAACACACAATAAAAATGTTTAGCATTCTGATACAACAAAGCACAATCTTATATTTGAGTTAAACATTTCAAGATCATCAGTGAAGACTTACTTCAATGCTTCAAACTGTAAATTCAGAAAATGTAGTTACAAGTGAATGTGTTCTTCATATAATGTTTAAATAAAAATCATCTACAGAAAATGGCATCAAACTGGTATTTGTGTAAATATTATGTAATATATAACAACATGCGAAAGGTAGTATAACAGAACTCAGAAACTCAAATACTAACTTTCTACTCTGTAATTCTTTTAGAACAAAAAAGCAATTAAAACTGATATTAAAATTGAATGATCAGTTTTGGGACCTATCAATCTTGAAAGTGAATCTTTACATTTCACAACTCAATGGTTACATCGCTTTATATTATTTTTATTATCTACTTAATGGAAAGTAAATTCAATGTAAAAAATACACATAAATAGCCATACTGATAACACATAAAACTTTCATGATAAATATTACTTTAACAGAACTTAACTTCTGGATACATGCTCTAGATCTGGCACTAATACATTTTAACAAAACTGAAAAAATAAATAGATGAGCTAATAATAGGAAACATAATTATTTAATCATTTGCTAAAATACTTTGCAGAGGTTGTATGAAATGGTAAATTAATTTTTCTTAATTACTTATGGAGGGTTATTTAGCATATATTTTCTCATACACACTTATATGTGGTCCTTCATGCATGAAAACTCTGCAGAGAATTTTATTAAAGTTAGCTGTTAAAAAGCATTTACTTTTTGGAAATATGAATGTAAGAAAAATATGCCTGATTTTCTTTGTATATTACTTATATAATAATTTCTTAGCATTTAATAGTCATTTAAATGTACACCATTACTTAAAAATATTCTAATATTTTATTATTTAATCAACCTACATGTCTCTTCCAAGTTCCTAGTGCTTTCTCGTGCTCATTTTGAAGATTAAGGAACTTTTCTTCATTTTCTTTTATCTTCTCCCTTTGCAGCTCATTATCTCTTTCAAGGGTCTGCAATAAAATTAATTATCCAAAAAATAATCAATACCACATTAATGAATTTTGATGTGTTTTATGTTGCTTGGACCTTTGCTTTAAACATGCTGAAAGTGCCATACAGATCAGTGGTAATGTGCTATCTCAACAATAATTTTCATAAATTAACATAAAGGTGCTTATAGTTTAGCTTACAGGAAATAGGGGGAGGTTATGATAAAGAAATGGCTATAAAAGGGTATAAAAACATTGCCATTATTCAGTTTCACTGCGTAAGTTTTAATGTACTGAAAAAGTAATATAAAATACAGGACTGAAAAGTATGAAATGTAGCACAATCCAGCCCAATACTACTAAAAATTTTAACTACCACACAGTACTTTTTCAGACCATGTATTTCAGAACCGGCTAGAAACCAATAAAAACTATTTTAACTCCAAATTCACATTTTAGCATAAGTTAAATATTTATCATATTAACAATTACTTCTTCAAGTTGATGTTGGAGAAGTTTCACACTACCTCCTACAAAAACTTTTAAAAAGTAAAAATAGTACCAAGTCTTTTCTAAGACGAGGATTTTAAAGGTATTAATTCAGTGTCATTAGTGTTGCTGTTTCTTCAATGTCTTCTGACGACCCAAGTAAACTTCTGTAAATGCAAGCAGTGTAAATGCTTACCTACATATCTAATACACCTGAAATACTCAAGTTCTTTAGTTCATCTTTATTAAGACTATGTACACTCATGATAAAAATGTCAGGCCACACAAAAGAAAATGACCAGGAAAGTTATATCCAGAAGTAATCACTTCAACAGCTTCTGTGTATCCTTCCAGAAAGTGTCTGGAAGGCATACAAGTATATCAAATATATATATTTTAAAATACTGATGAGATCATATCACATGATATGTGTAACCTACCTTTCTAAAACCATAGCATGCCTTGTTTTCTTCGTATATAACCATACTCAGCCATCTCACATTAAAGGCTGCAGAAGTATCCCATATAAGACATTCCATCTCAACTACATTTGATGTATTAGTCTACAAGGTTATGGCAGTTCACCCAATAAAAAGCACATTACAGTTCTGACATGAAGATGCTCCTCTATCTCACAAGCTGCTATCACTCTCAGAGTACCCAAAATGAATTCCTATTTTCACTCCTTCTATTTCAGGATATTATTAATACTAGCAAAGGCCAAATTTCCTTAACTTATTCTTGCTTATAACACAGAAGTTTCTAAATAATTAGCTATATGCTAAACTTATATATTAATAAATTCACTTCCAAAATTAATAAAACAACACAATAAAAAATATCCACTTTACTTCAACCTGAGTAACATGTTTGCATCAATTTTATCATCTATGCTTCTCCCTACAAATTTTTTTTCTGTATACTCTGAGAACTACACACTCCTGGGACTTATTTCCTAATTTTCTTTCTTCCTCTTTCCCATCTTGTTTTTCCACTCTACTTTCTAGAATATCATATCAACATCAATAACCTAACCTTTTCATTATAATTTTTAAAAATTGTTTTAGTTTTGATGTTGTTTATATAGTTAAAAAATATGTATATTCATGTGGGCCACTGATTAGGGCAGGCAGGGTGGAGACATGGGATAAAGTGGGAGAGACAAATGCTTCCAGTTTGTTCCCCTGCTGTATGTGAGGAAGTGAGGGGCGGGGGGCAGGGGACTGCTCCCAGCCACCAAACCAAATCAGTACCTGGTATGAAGGATGGCCACTTGATGTCAGCCTAGGATTCCCTACACGGAGAAGAATGTCCAAGGGAATTGCTTAAGAGCTTTCGATAGTTCTGAGACACTGTTGGTTTCATTGCTACGAGACTGAGGAATTCTTTATGATGTAATTTTTACGTTTGCTAACTTACTTAAGGCTTTCCTTTTATTCTGAGTATTTCTTTATTCCCAACTTTTTATTGTTAGATTAGTACACATATTTCTGCTAAATTTTTAAAATTTAATTATTCCTTTTTTCATATGAGGGTTTCTTCAAATGTCCAGTAATCCTTACCAAATGTGAATATTTAAGAATGAGCTTTTAAATAGCTGAGAAGTTTCTTCAAATGATGGATTTCACTATTTAGCTGAAGTAATTTTATTGTATAGGTTTAATTGAAGTAGCTACAACACTGTCTGGTGGAAACACTAGTTTCCCCAGAAAAAAATCCTTCATTAATATCCTTTCTGGAACTTAGGCTAGCTGTCCCCTAACTGAGGAATCTGGTCTTGGAGGTCTCATCATTGTGTGTCTTCTATAAAGCATTCCAGGTAGTATACCGGAATAGGCTAACCATTTCTCAAACCAAAACCAAACCAAACCCTGACCTGCAACCCTGGCCATTTTCATTAATGGCCAGTATGTGAAGTAACACTGTCAATGCATTACTGTTTTTAAGAACCGGTTTGGGAGCTGGTGTGATGGCTCAACCGGCTAATCCTCAGCCTGCAAGTGCCAGCATTATGGGTACCAGTTCATGTCCCAGCTGCTTCACTTCCCATGCAGCTCCTTACTTATGCCTTGGGAAGCAGTATAGGGATGACCCAAAGCCTTGGGACTTTGCACCTGTGTGGGAAACTCAAGAAGCCCCTCGACTGGCTCAGCTCCAGCTGTTGTGGCCATCTGAGGAGTGAAACAGCAGATAGAAGATCTTTCTCTCTCTCCTCTTTCTCTCTCTGTAAGTCTGCCCAATATCTTTATATATGTGAAAAATAACTGTCCACAAAATTCCTTAGCATCTGACAACGAAGCTCTCACTGACACAGGCTGGCTCCAGCATATCATTGTATGCTCCCAATCTCAACTGTATTTCAAAATCTCCCACAAAAATCTGTGAAGAGAGGAGTGGTGCCTATTTTTGCAAAATGAGGGGGAAATCTGGAGGTGAAATGCTCAATTGCAACTCACCATTCCAGAGGCACATGACAACTGCATTCTGACCACTTTACATCTTTGGGGTAGGTTCCTACTATTCATATGCTAAGTAAATTGCCAATTCTCCATCTGGTTCTCATGTGCACTTATTTGAGTGAGTGAGGGAGGGAGGGGGGGAGGGAGAGAGAGAGAGAGAGAGAAATAGAGCTAGTATGTAAATGCTGCTATCCAGGGATAGTCTCTTCACATGCCTAAAGTGGCTGCCACTGGGCTGAATGCAGTCTGCAGCTAGGAACTCAATCAAGGTTCTCCATGTGGACGCCAGGAACCCAATGACTTGAGTCATCACTAATACCTCCTAGGGTCTACACTTGCAGGAAGCTAGAGTGAGGAGACATTACTGGGTACCAAACCCAGATTTTTCAATGTGAGACACAGCTGTCTTTATCTGTATCTTAACTACTGAAAGCCCAGCTCTGGTGCCCACATGAAGAAGAAAATAATTTTAAAAGGTCGGAGAAGGGAGAACGATTTCCTAAACTCGCTTCTTTATCCTTATAAAGTTATTAAGGTTATTTCATTGCAGTTTCCAAAGAAAGAAGAAATGAGTATGGATTCAATTTGACATGTTTCAACAGAAGCACAGGGAAATACCTAACTTTGGAAGCAAGCAAGCTTAGTCATTGTTCATCATTTATTCAACAATTTTCATGAGTTCCAACTATGTGCCAGATTAACACCATGCTTATAGACGCAAACTAAGTACATTGCTCTTTTTAATACTATGATTACAGGAACACAACTGCCTTTAACAGGATTAGCTGAGTAGGAAATATTTTTTATACTGAGAATGTAGATCTCCATGTTGTAAAATTTACTATGAAGAAAAAGTAAGACAGATGACAGCATGATAGCAGAGCACTGAAAAACAGTTGGCCATTATCAAGAGTAATGATCCCTTTTAGTACAGGTGGAATTAAAATGCTCCTCTAGAAAACACTTGAGATTTCTATACAGCACAGTCCTTAGCAACAATTCAACATGAATATTTTGTTATGCTATATATCATTGGTTCACAGACACCAATCTGCAGACAAGCAGTGATCCATGACAAAATTTTCACTAGTCCATGGCAAAAAATGTCAATATAAGGTCATCAAATGTCTTTTTGTATGAAGACCTGTCCTTTGGCTTGAGATTATGTCCTTAAAACATTTTTGATGTTAAAATGTTCTTTCATAAAAGGCTAGTGATGATAGATGAAGTTATTTTTTAGTGTCCTTACTTACCAAGATAAAAAGCTAAAATTTCTATCCTGTTCCTAACAATTCTTTTAAATTTTACTATTATGAGATTTCCACATACTACTAAGTCCCAGATAATAATTGCAGCAACTAAATAGGAACAACTAAATAGAAAGGCATTTGGATTATTTTAGGTTTCACACTCACAGTTAAAAGGTTATACAGCCACAAAAAAACACTTAACTGTGTATCTATGACTACTGAGTGCTGTGTAGACTTAACAATGCCTAAGTTTAGACAGAACTTAAAAAGAGCAAGTTGAAGAGCTGTGGGTCCCAGAACGATGGCTCAGTGCCTAAATCCTTGCCTTGGAAGCACTGGGATATCATATAGGCACTGGTTCGTGTCCCAGATACTCCATTTCCCTTCCAGCTTTCCCTGCTTGTGGCCTGGGAAAGCAGTAGAGGATGGGCCAAAGCCTTGGGACCCTGCACGCATGGGAGATCCAGAAGCTCTAGGCTCCTGGCTTCTGATCAGCTCAGCTCCAGTTGTTTTACCCACTTGGGGAGTGAATCAGCAGGCAGAAGATTTTCCTCTCCTTTTCTATTCCCTCCTCTCTGTAAACCAGCCTTTCCAATAAAAATAAATAAGTCCTTTTAAAAATACACATATATATATTTTTAAAAGAGTTGCTTAAAAAGAACAGGTTGTGGTTTTGGAGCCGATGTTATCTCACACAGGCAACCATATAGGCTCCAATCTGAGTCCCAGATGCTCTACTTCTGATCCAGTTCCCTGCTAATGTGCCTGCAAAAGCAGTAAAAGAGAGCAAAAAGTGCTTGGGCTCCTGCACTCATTAGGGAGACCCAGATGAAGCTCCTGGCTCTAGATCCTGATTCTGGCCTGGTCCAGCCCTGCCCACTGCAATCATTTGGGCAATGAACCAACAGATGGAAGATCTCTCTCTTTCTCTCTCTCTCTCCCTCCTTCCCTGACCCCACTTTGTTACTCTGCCTTTAATCTTAAAAACACACATAAAGCCTAGTATACATAACATTCTTAAAGAAAAGTTGTGGTTTCAACATTACTGATCTAACAAAATTGGAAGACCTTTTCTAACAAAATTGGGAGACATCTCAACTGTATAATGTTGTAGAAATAGTGGTGATCAGAATCAAGACAAAGATTTAATCCTGGTTTTGTTACTAATCATGAGGCCTGGAACTACACGGCTTACATTTTCTGGGTCTATATTTCATTATGAATTGAAATGATCGATTTAGCTAGTCTTCAGCCCTTTGTTTAAACTCCTTTACATATATTATGACATGCCATTTATAACAGTTACTCATAAAGAATTCAGGAAAATGATGTACATTCCTTGGAAGAAGTTCCAATATATTAGAGAAAAAGTCCTTGTTATTCAAGTAAAGGGTGGATGCAGATGAGAAAGACTGTTGTTTTTAATAGGCCTTTGAAAGAATTATTTTAATTAGTATTCTGCTTGAACAGTTAAAATGATTAAAGGGAGGCTGGACAACACCACTCTTTCTCTCCCTCTTCTGGTCTCTTAAAGTTTGGGGGAAGGCAAGAAAAATAAGGAAAGCAAAACCCTTTTTTACATAGCAAGCCACAGAACATCAAAGATAAGGAGATACACCTGCCATTGTTAAATTTTGTTCTATTCAATGATAATCAATTTACATACTTTGTGAGGCTTGGTGCAAAATGAAAAAGGAGGGAGGGGCATGCACTTAGGACACCCGTATCCCATATCAGAGCTTGGTTGTATCATGACTATTCCACTTCCAATCCAGCTTCCTGTGTTGACTAGAGACAGCAGCTGATGGCTCAAATGCCTTGGTTCGGGCTACCCATGCAGGACAACCAGATGGAGTTCCCAGCTCCAGAGTTCAACCTGATCCAGGTCTGATTGCTGTGACATTTGGAGCATGAGCCTGTGGACAGACCAACTCTCTTCAACTGTCCATCTTCCTATTTCTCTTTCTGCCTCAAACAAGGAGAAAGGGAATGGGGGAAGGCAGGAAGAAGGAAGGAAAGAAAGGAAAGGGAAAGAAAGGGAAGGGAAGGAAGGAAAGAAAGGAAAAAAGGAAAAGAAAGGGAAGAAAGGAAAAGAAAGGGAAGGAAGGAAAGAAAGGGAAGGAAGGAAAGAAAGGGAAGGGAAGGGAGGAGGGAGGGAGGGAAGGAGGAAAAGAGATATGGAGAAAAGACAAGGAAGGAAAGAAGGAAGGAAGAAGGCAGGCAGGAAAGAAGGAAGAAAGGATAGAAGGAAGGGAGGGAGAAGGGAGAGAGGGAGGGAGAGAGGGAGGGAGGGAAGAGCAAAAGGAAAGAGAAAGAGAAAAGGGAAGGGGAAAGGGGAGAGACAGGAAGGGAAGGGAAAGTAAGTGACAGGAAAGGAAAGAGAGAAAGACGAATATAAAACTTTTTGCTGTTCTTTGTAGCCTCTCTTTCAATCTTTCATGTTATTTATTTTCTATTTAATGACATAGAAAGATGCATCACAACTCCCAAGTTCCCCTTCTTGTCAACCACTGTCCCCATGGTACCTTGTTGGCCTCAGGTACATTAGCAAGAAGCTGAATGGGAAGCAGAGCAGCCAAGACTTGAACCAAATGCTCACAGGATGCAAACTGTAAGCTCAACTTATGGTACTACAATGCTCATCCTTCACCTTTTTAGTTTTAGACCCTGGTTACAATTTTAAGACAAAGAAGAATACCATCTGTTCTGCTATAAAACTAGGCCAGATATTTCTGTAACAATTAATGAATTAGATGTTGAAAAAAATTTCACTCCTATAGATATTGATATCAAATTGAAGAAGGAAATCAATGTCTGACTCAAAAATTCAAAATGATCATCATAAAACTGATGCAACTAAATAGCTCACTAAATGAAAATGAACCATAGATAAATGGTTATACAACCTGATTATTTTCCTTTAGCCTCTTCAATTCTGCTTCCATTTCAGTATTGGCTTGAGTTCGTTGCTGAAGTAACTGCTGCATATGTTGAAAAGAAATGATGATACCCTTCAAAAATATAAAAATGTATCAACCTTAAAATTTTAAGATAGTAGAATGTATCAATCATTCTCCAAACACCTTTTCTAGCTTCTTAATCCATTATATTTATATTTTAATTTCAATACCTTAAACTAATGGTGTACTTTATAATTTAATTATCTAAAATAATTTCTATTACATGATTTTCTATGAAGTACTACTTCAAAATGCCCCTCAACTAATCAACAATTACTTGGAATAAACCATGTATTCATCGCTTCTCGGCCTTTTGGCTAAGATCAAGTGAAATAGAACATGGATTCAAACACATTACTGAAAAAAAAATGTGAATTCAAAACTAAAACTTTTGTTAGATCAACTACCTACATAATAAATGTGTCTCTCCTAAAACTTTATATTAGCTATAATATTATAAATTATAAGTATTATAAAATGCCATAATGGGCATAGGGGTGATGAATCTTTTCCTGTCAAATGCCATTTGGATATAACATCATTCATGAGCCATACAAAATCATCAACTTAAAAATTAGTCTGCTATAAACTTATCGAATTTCTAGTCCCATGTGTGGCTGGCTGCCTTGGAAGGACCTGACATAAAAGATTTGCAGGCCTAATGCATCCCACTAGCTGGATGATTCCTACCCTTGGCAATGTCACAGAATTCATTCAGAATCAAACAGTCAAAAACCAAAAGAAAAAATTGAAACAAGTGGGTGTTTTATATTTTTTAAATACAAGAATTATAAATAACAAAGAGATTCAAATGGAAGTATAATGTCTGAAAAAGCATGAATTAAGTATGCATTCCATTGCTTATCTGCTAGATATCATTGGTTTAAAGTAACAGGAGAAAGAAACGGATTTACACCTGAAGGTGAGCACTTTTGAGACTGGTTAAAAAGGTGTGAATGTACCATTCAATGAACCACATTAGCTGAGAGCTTATTATATACTACGCACTCACCTAGGCATAATTCCATTGATTCTATAACTGGATTATTTCTCACTCTGTAATTTTTAAAAAGTCTTACATTCTTCATAAATATGATTGCTTACCTGCTTTTCTTCTTGAATGTAGGTAATCTCTTCAGTAATCTTCTTATTTAATTCTAACTCCTTTAAAAGTTTGAATAATTTTAAAGGTGTTATTTAAATTCTTGCAATCTCAACATTAAATTCAGGGATCAGTAAGCTTGGGAGTATCAAGTCCTATTCATCAGAGTACACACACTTTTGGGATGTTGAAAGAGTGACTCCCATGAATTGAAGAAGTTAGTAGACACCTAATATAAGCTGTTATAAACTTTTTAATGGTAAAAACTACGCATTTCTCATCTCCAGAGCTATTCTGAATACAGTTATAACATTACCTGTTAGTAGAAGTAAAATGGCTGTAAATGTTATTGTCCTAATGACATGCAAGTGCCAAAATTATTTGATTTAAGAGAGATTTTTCTAGCTTGATTATATTAACTTTAAAAAGAACATTTTGTGTTATGATACTGAAGCTTTCATTCTACTGAAACATTTTTATAAACTTAAAAATACTTAATCTAATACCATTCTCAATCTTTCTTCAAGTTCTTCAAATTTTTGTTCTTTGCTTGTTAGACTGATGTTTTCTTCTCCCATCTTATACTGACATGTGACCTTGGATTTTATCAAGTCTGAGGATACTCTTTTAAGTTCCTTAACATAAAAACATCAATCAGAAAACTTAGCATGCATATTCATTCATAGGAAGGTAATGTTCTGACAGTTTAAAATTCCAACTTTAAATCTATAACTATAATTTGCTGTATTTCATATATCAAGATGATAACATTTGTCCACCAAAGCCTTTTTCTAGTTCTCTTGCAGGATTAGTGAATGTGAGTATTCAATCTGTGGCTATAGACAGACAAAGTCAATAGCATAGTGATAGTGTGTATGGCTCTAGATCTTAAAGAGTGCAGTAACCAAAAGAACTAACCAATCAGAGCTAGGATGTACTTTCACTCAATACTTACTCAACAAACATCTTCTGAGATGACAACAAAAGATTCTCACTTCCCACATGCATTAGCATCTAGTAAGAAAAACTTATGTATGAAATAATTATAATGCAATTAATATTATCTGAATATTACAGGAATGTATCAGAAGCATAAAGAAAATCCTTTGATGAAGGGCATCAAGAAGGCTTTTCTCAGTTAAAATGTTCTAGGAACATTTGTGTCTCTTACTGGAATGCTTAGGCTTCAGTCCCAGCTCTGCTCAGATCCATTTCCTGTAACCCTGGGAGGCAGCAGGTGATAGCTCAAGTTCCTACCTTCCTGCTACTAACACAGACTGGGTTGAGTTCCCGGCTCAATTAGGCCTGGCCTTGCTTTTATTTATTTATTATTGGAATTATTGGCTTTTTGTTAAAAAAATTTCATGAATTCTACAAGTCCAGTTCTCAGAAGCCAACCCCACTTCCCTTTCCCACAAACCCAATTCCCTTCTATCTCTTCTTTTCATCCCTTCATTATTTTGCAAAGACATAATTTTAGTTCACTCTAAAATTACAGGCTTGATATATCACTAACCATAATATTAAACAAGATAAAAATAGGGTGACCACATGGAAATATAAACAAGGGTTGAAAATGGCAGTTTGCCGTATATTAACTGTCACATATCAAAGAAAGCATATAATATTTGGGGTTTTTGTAACTGGCTTATTTCACTAAACATAATAGTTTCCAGTTGTTATCAATTTTCTTACAAAAGACAGGGATTATTCTTTTTTTGTAGCTGAGTAGTATTCTATCGTGCATATATATCACATTTATCATCAGCTGGACATCTGGGTTGATTCCATATCTTAGCTATTGTGATTTAAGCTGCAATAAACACGGAGGCACAAATAACTTTCATATGCTGATTTCATTTCATTTGGATAAATTCCCAAGAATGGAAAGCCTGGGACACATGGCATGTCTGTTTTCAGATTTCTGAGGAATCTCCATGTTGTCTTCCATAGTGGCTAAAACAGCTTATATTTCTACCAGCAGTGGATCAGGGTACCTTTCCCCTCACATCTTCATCAATAGTTACTGATTTTCTAATGATAGCCACTCTAACTGCATGTGGTGAAATTTCATTGTGGTTTTTTTTTTTCCCATTTCCCTGATGGATACTGATCCTGAATATTTTTTTCATGTGTCTATTGGTCATCTGTGATTCGTTCTTTGAAAAATGCTGTTCATGTCCTTTGCCCATTTTTAACTGGACTGTTAAATTGTTGAGCTGTTGGAATCAACTCCTTGTAGGAGACAACCTAAAGCACATTTCCTTTTACAATAATTGTTATGAAACAAAGAGAACTAAGAGTAGGGATAGAAAACCAGTATAAGGCTGACAAAAGCAAAAACTAATTATTTCTTACATCTTTTCTTCTTATATGTTAATTACTTTATCTTAAGTGAGTAACAAATTAAAATCAAAGAACTCCAAGAAATGATTTCCACTGAAAAATATGCTTGTTATTTTTATAGCCTTATAAGCTTTTAAGTAACCTAAACTGTTAGTACACTGTCTGTTTTTCAGCCATTTTATTTAAAGCTGTGAGTGCAGCAAATAAACAGCACATGCTTTGATCTCAATAAATTACAACTTATAGTTCCTAGAGTCATAAATACAACACTGCTGTCTCCTCTACCCCTCCTTTTCGGGCATGGGGTAGTCTGTTCAATATCACTATCTGCTTGAATGCTCGGACGTTTACTCAGACAAATAGCAGAGGTTATGAATGCAGCTCACAGATACTATCAGGAGTTCTTCATGACTGCCATAACGATGAACCCAGCATGCAGAACTGCAATACCTAGTTTTATCTAGCAACAAAATTATGTCTGCTTAACTTTGCTTAAAAAAAAAATAAAAGAACAAAAGGAAGGAGGGAGGAAAGAAGAGAAAGAAAGAGGAAAAGGAAGGAAGGAAGGGAAGAAAAAAAGAAGGAAAGGAAGGACAAACTCACAGAATAGTATAAAAGAAAATGAAAATTATCTTTGGGAAAATTAATGACTGTAAGTTTTAAATGAGTGATATAACTACATGTCACTAGATTTGATTAATGTCTGAAAAATTCAAAAATTAAATTGTTCTTAAAATAAAAATTCAAGCCAAATAAAGCATATAAAATAAAAAATTAGTATTCTCA
This sequence comes from Ochotona curzoniae, assembly GCF_017591425.1. Taxonomy (NCBI): domain Eukaryota; kingdom Metazoa; phylum Chordata; class Mammalia; order Lagomorpha; family Ochotonidae; genus Ochotona; species Ochotona curzoniae. The sequence goes on from NW_024465859.1 coordinate 10,610,924, forward strand.
GAATCTGTAAGAAGCTAAAATTTGTCTCCTAAAATACATTTTAAATTTTTTACCCTTTCTGTCAAACTTTGAAGTCTCAACGGTAATGAACTCTTCCACTTCTTCCATATACTCTTTACCAAGAACAATTTGGTATCATGGACACAGACAATAACATTTTGGGTGGCAGAGGCCATGAACACAAGACATATCAACATACTTAAGGAAAAAGAAGTGTTTTATGAGCAACACAGAATAGACATTTTTCACCTCCTAACATAAATCTGCCACAGGTATCTCTCCATGAATTTAAATTTACATAAGCCTCATCTAATCTATAAGACAAAGCCTTAAATGATATATTAGGAATATAAAAGTTCATAATGTTACAATGAAACATTAATTATTAATGTAAAGAGTTTAGTATGGAAATCGATAAAGTATGATCTTCCCATAAAATAGATGCTACTTAAATAAAAGGCTAATATTTAAATTGAATCACCAAACTAACTTGATATTATTTATGTCACTGATAAAATACAAAATTAAAAAATGAACCCAAAGGCACATCACTGAAATGTTTTTTCATAATTCCTGAATTAATATTTAATCATTTATATTTCCATCTGAAGTTTACATTGATAAAAAATTTGTTTGAAAAATTTTTTGATTTGGGATTCCAAACCTATTTTGAAGTATAACTTTTCCTTCTCATGTTAAAAAAAGGGAAATGCAGGGAGTCACTGAGAAGATGAAAGCCCCCTTTCTGCCCCTATTTCATGCTTTTGAAGCATAATTTTTTTTACAGCTTTATTTATTTATTACAAAGTCAGATATACAGAGAGGAGAAAAGACAGAGAGGAAGATCTTCCGTCCGATGATTCCCTCCCCAAGTGAGAGCACAACAGCTGATGCTATGCTGATCAGAAGCCAGGATCCAGGAACTTCTTCCAGGTCTCCCACGTGGGTACAGGGTCCCAAAGCTTTGGGCCGTCATTGACTGCTTTCCCAGGTGTCAAGCAGGGAGCTGGATGGGAAGTGGAGCTGCCAGGATTACAACCGGTGCCCATATGGGATTCCGGGCGTGTTCAAGATGAGGACTTTAGCTGCTAGGCCATGCTTCTAAGACCAGCATAATTCTTTTTTTTAAAGTAACTTGTAGGGGCTAGCTTTGTGGTGCAGCTGGTTTAGCCACTGCCATAATGCCTTAATGTTGGTATCCCATGTCGGTACCGGGTGAAGTCTGGCTGCTCCATTTCTGATCCAGTTCCTTATCGTGCCTGAGAAAGCTGTAATATGCCCTCAGATTCCTGGGCCTCTGCACACCTATGGGAGATTATTGAGATAGAGTTCTGGGTTCTACTTAGTGGTGAGAAACTAGAAGCTCCACTGAGATCAGGACCAAGGGAAAGACATTTGCTCTCATTAATTCAACTCCCTACTGGGAGTCTTAGCTATTCAGTAAGACAAAATAAATAAACAAATAAATAAATAAATAATACACAAATTGGGGAGGATTATAAAAAAGAACCACTCATGGATGGCATGATTACCTGTGTAGAAAATCTGAAGTTAACAAAAGCAAACAAACCTATCTCTTGCAATTAATAAGCAATTAGAGCAAGGTTGTAGGACATAGACTAATATGTTTTCCTATATAGAAATAGAATTTGAAATAAAAAATACATTACTATATCTGCACAAACCTGCTTTTCACCCTCTAACCTGTCTTCCCAGCACCACCCCCATTTCCTAAGGCAGGAGCTGTGCAAGCTGAATGAGGTCACTCACTATGCTTCCTTGTCACAGCCTAGACCCAGAAAGGTGCTGTGGTCCCTGACCCGCCGTGGTCAGTGCCACTGACTCTACAACCTTACAACAGCAGAACAGCATCAGTGGGGGCTAGTTTAAAAACATAACAGCATTACAAAAGAAGTTGCTGACAGTACTAAGAAACTGACTTCAATATTTCAAGAAAAATATAAAAACTCTGGAATTTGGAAAATGCACCAGAGACAGACCTACAAAGGCATTCATGTCAGTAGGTTTCAGACAACTGATTCCAATGTCCTCAAATCTGTGAGAAATACTGTATCTTGCACAAAGATCTAGACTTGCCAAAAGAGCTCACTGTTTGAGAGGACCCATGTGAAGGATGCTGTTGGTAAGAAAGAGAAAAACAATGCTTAAATTGTCACCAGCTTTCAAACTCACCAGGGTCTTTGATAAGGCTAACTCTGATTACAATTCAGGATCTTCTTCTTTGTAACAAAGAAGTAACTACAGAAATGGAAGTGAAACTCAACTCAGGGTCAGGCAAACCTAAGTCCTGCATACCAGTTTTCAGAACTGATACTCTCATCTGTTCCAATGTGACACTTTTTGCCCAGGAATATGCTAAAGGAATGGTTATCAGAGTCACAATTCTCCTATTGTATGGGCTATTCAATCCCCTAGAATCACCAACTCTAGTGACACAAAGACCTTCTGGAATGCACTGTGACTAGAATCACTGGACTGATCTTCATGTTAATACCTCACTTGCTCATTTTAAGTTTGTTGATGTCACAACCAAAGAAGAGTAAAATAAACCTTATTGCACATTTAAAGTTAAAATCTATATGCACAACAGTGAAGTTACATGAACAAAACTGTAACCATCCGTCACACCAATCAGCTTGCGCACATGCTGGTCGTTGTGACTGCTGGGCCCGTTCTGTTTCCAGCCCCATCTTCCTCATAAACCAACAGGTGTTGTAGTCCAGCTCAATCCTACCCACTTCATACTTGGTCCTCACATAAACCAATTGGAGCTGCAGCCTAGTTGGGGCCACTCCCCATAACCTCCACCAGTTCTGCCCCCTATCCTGGTTCCCATGCTTGCCAGTATGTACTGTAGGCTTGTCCAGTATGTCCCACATCCCATTTAGTTCTCACCACTTGTCAATGGGCATTGAAGCCTAGTTCAACCCAACCAACCTACTATCCAGCCCACACACCTACTGGCAGGTGCCTTTCTGTCTAGCGACCCTTGCCCCGTCCTAGTTTTCATGCTGTCCAGTGAGAGTGGTAACCCCGAGGGAGGTGCCCACTATTTCCTTTCTAGGTCACACCCCCTCCCAGGTCATGCCCTCTCCAGGTGGTTCTGAGGTTTGACTTGACAAAATTAGCTCCCAGTGCCAGCCTCTGCCAACTAATGCTACAGCTAAGCCCAAACAACTCTCACCCACTAATTTTTGCTTGCACCAGTTGGAATAGTCAGTCCACCGTGGCAACTTCCTTTATCTAGCTCACATGAGGCCCACGGGTGTTGTAGCCCTGCCTAGTCTGATCTGCCCCCATCCCGACTCACACTTTCCAATGGAAGTAGTTGTCCAGCAGGGGAGCCCACATTCCCCCTGCCGGCTTTGCCTCCTCCCCCTGATTATCACATGTGCTGTTTGGGCATTGCAACCACATCTGGTACAGCTCATCTCACCTTGGCATTCCTTAATGTGCACTGGTATGTGTCGCAACCGAACCTGGCTCGACCCACACTTTGTTCTGGTGCTCGGATTCACCAGCAGGTGATGTGAACAGGTTCAGCCTGGTCTGCCCCCAAACCATGCCATGTGTATGCCAGTGGGATAATTTCCGTTGCCTGTTCTGGGCTGTTTCCTATTGTGCTTCTTGTGCTTACCTGCAGGGACTGTGTCCTGCCAGAGAAGTTGTCCAGGCTCCTCCATCAGACACTCTCCCAGTGCCAGATTTCGCGAATACCAGTGGGTCCATGAGCCAGCCCCACTCAGTTCACCTCCTGTCCTAGCAGGAACAGTGGCTTTTCCTGACTGGCCTTCAACCCAATCTGGTTCTTACTGTTGGATGTTTCAACACAGCCATGGCTTGTCCATACCCCCATACAGCTCACACATGGTTCAGTAAGGGCTGAGACCTAGCCTAGTCAGTCACACATCTCCCCTGGTCCTACAGAGCACCAAATGGTGTTGGAGTTTGGCCCAGTTTGGTGCTTCCAGTCCCAGTCCACACTTGTGCCAAATGAGATTACAATTGTATCCTGATCAGAACGCAGCCCCCATTCCAGCCCATGTGCTCCTTGGTGGGAAACTCAATCCAGCTAGGGTGTCCCCTTAGCTCCCCATCCAGGCCTATTCCCAGCCTTAGATTATGTGCAGGCCAGTGGTTGCTCTGACTCAGTTTGGCAGAGCCCCTCACTTGTCCTGGCCCCTTAGATGCTATGGCTTAGCGTCCCTGTCTCATGCAAATCAGTAGGTACAAGGGCCTACTTGGCATGACCTGTGCTCCAACCTGATTTCTGTTGTTTCTTGTGAGTTAAGGTTTGTTCAGCCCTGCCCATTCTGCCCCCTTCCAGTGGCAGCCTGATCCACCCCACATCCTGTTTTAGGATGCACATTCAGGTGCTGCTGCCTTGACCTGCCCTGACTATTATGGGTTCCTTTACCTGTGAGTGATGGCAGGTGCCATGGTCACACCTAGCTTAGTCCATCACAACCCCAGCTTGCGAGCTAACCAGGGGGACTTGTATTACCACAGGGTTGAGCCCACAAAACCCCACAGAGTCTACCCCCAGACCAAGTTCTCTCGCGTGCTGGATAGTGTCTTGACCCTGCCAAATGTGACCACTCCACCACTCCACCACTCCACCACCCAGTCGGGCAATGATACCTAACCCTGCCAAAGAGGCCCCAATCCATAGCTTTGGTGTGGGCTGGTGTGTGGCAATCAGTGATGTTCTATGCTAACAGCCCATCTCTGGATTCCTAATTCGTCTGGTGAATCTGTCTAACCCAAATTATCTTCTGGATACTTCCCTCCAAACCACCAGGTCTCAGTCCCCATGCATGCCTGACACTTTCATCACCCTGTCACTGGGAATCATCCAAAATTCACTTCTCACCTATACTAAAACTGGCCTTAGTCATGGGTGTCCCCAGGCAGCAACTACATATCTTAAAAACCCCAGAGTTCGCCGCCGGCTGGCCAGTGCACCAAGTGGTGCCAGGCTTTGCCTGCTGGCCACCCAAGGCCGAGGACTCATTCACTGCCTTGCAGCAGTGTCTTTGGCGCGAGTTCCCAGCATTGGGTCCTACCCAGCAGGGGCACCCCCAACAGCTGCCACACTGCAGGGAGCGGCAGTTGCCCCTGAAATCTTTTTAATTTATAATTTTAATAAACTGATTCATTATATTAATAACTCAAAATTTATAAATCTGTGTTAAACATTTGTTTATCCTTCTACCAAAAAAGTAGCCAATTATTTCTAGTAATAATTCATAAAACTATTTGACTATAAACTTTACTTAACAGTATAAAATTATATCAATCATACCTTCTTTAAACTGCATATTTCAGACTCTTGTTTTTTATTTAAAGTTGAAAGTCTTTTATTTACTTGTATTGCTTCCTGCACTGCAATATGAAAGACACTTAAGAAAACATTACATTAATTATACATATCAAAGTAAGTATCACTAATATGGACAGGGAAAAAGTGCCAATGAAATGTATATGGTTACACTTAATTTAGTATCCATTAAATTGTCATTCATCTATACTTGCATCAGATAAACTTGATTATAATAAGTCCACCTAAACATTCCTTACTGAACATTTATATAAGATAGAACTTACCATTTTGTTCCAACTTGTCATGATTTTCTTTCACCAATCCAAATTGACCAGTTATTGTAGTATAGTATTTCTCAATTTCATTCAGTTGTTTATGATAATCTTCTTTAGCCAGAAGATGTAACTGGACTTTTTGTTCCTGTTATAGAGATAAATTTTAAATCTTACACATGTAGCATATGCACATACAATATATTCTGTGGTAAACTGTTACTAATAATTTATCATAAATAAATGTCAACAAAAGTATTCTCTGAGAATACCTTTTGCAAGTAACAAAACAGTCACTTTAGATTCTGTTTCCATTGTTTATAGTATCTTTTTCAAAAATTAACTTGCGGGCCTAGCGGCATGGCCTGGCAGATAAAGTCCTTGCCTGGCATGCACCAGGATCCCATATGGGTGTCAGTTCTAGTCCCGGCAGCTCCACTTCCCATCTAGCTCCCTGCTTGTGACCTGGGAAAGCAGTCAAGGACAGCCCAATGCTTTGGGACCCTGCACCCATGTGGGAGACCGGGAGGAAGTTACTGGCTCCTGGCTCCAGATTGGTGCAGCACCGACCATTGCGCTAACCTGGGGAGTAAATCTTCCTCTCTGTCTCTCCTCCTCTCTGTATATCTGGCTTTGTAATAAAAATAAATCTTTAAAAAAACTAAAAAAAAAAAAAATAAATTTGCCTGATTTATAAAAAAAATTCAATCAGTCTAGCACTATAGAAATACTATACTGCAAAGTGTGAGGGAAAGTAAAGTAATAGTTTAAATATTTTAGGAAATAGCTTTCTGTTTTTGTAAATTATCTGTTAAGTGGGACCCAACTAGATACTGTTTTGATTCTTTGCCCTTTTATTTTATTAGCATAATTTTTACATGCCTCATTAACCTATAGGTAATTTTTCTGAAATTAATTTTAATGAACATAGTTCCTATTCACTGGATTAAAATGTAAATCCCAAGGCACATATCTTACAGTCACAGAGATACAATACAATACAATACAATATAATGGAAAATCTACTTAACTAGAACACCTGTAATACAATGAGCCTCCAAAGCTTGTAGCCTCAGGAGCTACTTTTGCTACACTGAGCAATATAACTTTAATGCTAAAAAGAAATTTAATAGGGTCCATAATACTTTTATCATTAACACTAATAATTTTAACATTATTTTAAATGTTTTAACCGCACTTGACATTAGCAGAGTTACTGATTCACAATTTTTTTCAGCTGCTTCGGCTCCCATAATGACCAAGACTAAACAAAGAACAGTGCAGATCCCTCAACTGGCACTTAATATTGTTTTCTAAATCAATCATTATTACTCATGGTGCTCCAACAGTGGAAATCAATTTGATTTCTCCTAACCACAATACATTTCACTCATCAAGTATCACTACAATTTACTGGCAATTCAAATGGCTGCCTTTTTGTGTTGTGGCAGTTCACTTCCTGTCCAGTCCTGTCCAGTATGACCTTTGAAAGCAATAGATGACCCAAGGCCTTAGACACCTGCACCAACATGGGAGACCTTGAAGAAGCTCCTAGCTTCAAATTAGCTCAGCTCCACTGTTCCAACTTGTTCTTAGCATGTATTGGTATCTAATATGCTATGTATTTTAACTTGTTTATAGTGCTTGTTATCTTCCTAAGAAGTTAAGCTGGGTGGGATGTTTTAGTTCCATTTTTGTCTCAATATGTATAATGTTTTACCTATATTAAATATTTGTTGAGGAAATTAATCATAATTAATCAGCTCAGTTATGACCACTGTAGCCATCTGGGAGTGAATCATCAGTAAATGTTTGAGGAGACAATATGGTTATGCCAATTAAACATTACTCTTTTCATCCCTATGGAGTGACTCATATTTTTTTCTTTTGCACAAGTTTACTACTTAATGCGAGGACTTAACAGGAAAATAATGCCAAGATTTACTGCTTCTAAATACATGTATACCTCATTTTGAAGCAATGTAGTCTATGAAAACAAAGATTAGAAGTAAAAAAGTGCACAAATAATGCTGTGTGTGTGCATACAGCCTTAGGTTACACTTCATACAGAAAGGAAATAATTTTAGAATAATATTTATACACAACTGCCTAGAAATATATTTACTAACAAAAGTCATAAGTGCATATTTCCCTATTATCATTTTTATTTCAGGAGACTACTTTGAACACCTTTAGAAATAAAATTTCTCTTTAAAATGATTAGACTATGAATAAATTACAGGGGAAAAGATCAAAATTCAAAAGAAAAAATATTTACAATTTTGCAATTTACATTTTAATATTTTCAATGTGAGTCAAAATTGAATACAGCTACAAAACTGAAATTTTTTAAAATCAATGGCATCTTTCATAAGATCTTTACCTATTTAGTAAGGAAAAAGAATAGGTATAAACCACCGAAAAGAATCAAAGTTATGTGGCAAGCACTTGAATATCAATTAAGATGCTGCATGGATAACTCACTTCCTATCATGCTCGGTTTGAGTCTTGGCTCCTCCTCTCAGCCACCTTGCAGCTAATACCCACATGAGAAGCAGGAGGTGTGATTCAAGTACTGGGAACCCCACCTTCATGCAGGAAACCCAGGGTTGAATCCCAGGCTTCTGGCTTCAGGCTGGTCCAGATCTAATAATTTTAAGTATTCAGGCAGTGAAATAATACATGGAAGATCTATCACCATATCTATCTCCCTTCTTCTAATAAAATGAAAATAACTAACAAATTCAACATAAACAATATAGTTCAAGATTGTTTTAAAAAACAGAAAACTGGGGCCAAGGCCGCGGCATAGCATATGGCATTGGTTGAAGTCCCAGCCACTCTACTTCTATCCAGCTGCCTATTCATGGCTGAGAAGGCAGTGGAAATCGCCTCAGGTCCTTGTAGAACCAGAAGAAAATCTTGGCTCCCAGCTTTGGACCTGCCCAACTCCAACCGTGGTGACCATATAGAAATGCACCACTGGATGAAAGATCTTTCTAAGTCTGCCTTTGCAATAAAAAAAAAAAAATCTTAAAAAACAGGGCGCAGCATGGTATCCTAGTGGCTAAGGTCCTCACCTTGCACCCCAGGATTCCGTGTAGGCGCTCATTTGTTCATATCCCAGCTGCCCCACTTCCCATCCAGCTCCCTGCTTGTGGCCGGGGAAAGCAATCAAGCAGAGCCGAGTCCTGGGACCCTGCACCCGCATGGAGATCCGGAAGAAGCTCCTGGCTTTGGACTGGTTCAACTCGAGCCATTGTGGCTTCTTGGGGAGTGAATCGGCAAATGAAAGATCTTTCTGTCTATCCTTCACTCTGTAAATGTGACTTTACAATAAAAATAAATAAATCATTAAAAAACATTCTGGTAGCCAATCTATTGTTAAATCTTTTTTAAAAAAACACAACCTTTGACAGCTATATAAAGTTACACAGCTAATGTGTGTGTATGCATACACAAACATATAGAAAAATCTTAGAACTATTTCTAGACAAGTCTTCAATCTAAAAAACACTCTGCTTGAAAGGAAATATATATTTCTTCCAAACCATATCAAAATCCTCAATACTGAAACTTTTGTTGAAAAAAAAACAAAAAAATTCTTTAAAGAAAAGTAATGATACCAAAAGCAAAAATAAAAAACAGAAATAAAATACAACTTTTAAGGTTTGGTGAGTTTTTATTTTCTTCATTAAGCTGTCTTAGCTACTCATTTATATAACACAGCTACTATAAATTCAACTACATAACATAAGCATTTATGCAGTAGTCACTGAATACAACAGGAGAGATTTTCATCAATGACCAGTCACAGTAATGATTAAATTATGATCTGAAGTAAAATCTCTTTTTTCAAAAAAGATTTATTTTATTTTTATTTTATTTTATTTATTTTATTTATTTTATTTTATTTATTTATTTATTTTATATTTATTTTATTTTATTTTATTTTATTTTTATTGGAAAGTCAGATATACAGAGAGGAGGGGAGACAGAGAGGAAGAACTTCTGTCTGTTGATTCGCTCTCCAAATGAGCACAATGGCTGGTGCTGTGCTGATCCGGAGCCAGGAGCCAGGAGCCTCCTCCAAGTCTCCCATGTGAATGCAGGGTCCCAAGACCCTGGGCCATCCTCCACTGCTTTCCCAGACCACAAGCAGGGAGCTAGATGGGAAGTGGAGCAGCTGAGACATGAAGCAGCACCTACATGGGATCCCAGTGTGTGCAAGGCAAGGACTTCAGCCACTAGGCTATCACACTGGGCCCAAAATAAAGCATCTTTAACATGATTTATTGAATTATTTTTATTGGTAATAATTTGGGTGTTTAGCAGGTGACAAATTTTTCTGATAATTATGTCAATCTACTGAGGCACCTATCAATACCTCTACAAGAAATTTAGCTTAGTGAATTCCTGGAAATCTGAAACTGATTAATTTTTAAGAATTTCCTTTAGTCTTGCTCATGGAGTCAAGTAACAGAAAAGAATAATGCAATGCTTTGAATAATAAGAGTAAATAAATTACTGAAAGCTGTGTAATCCTTGGAATACAGAAAGAAATCTGAATAACAATGGAAAATGAATAAAGGTAAGATAATTTAGAAAACATATTTTTGACTTTTAAATCAAAAATACAAATAGCCTGCAAAAGTGGATACAAAAATAGTATATCAATATAAAAATGTATATGCCAATATATAAAATTATGCCAACATCCTGAACTGTCCAAAAATACTGAAACTCAAGTAACACTGTTTAAAAAAAAAAAATCAGTTTTGCAGGTTAAGTGGTTGTAATTCATGTAATGAAAAGCTCAAAAGTGACTCAAAAAACCACTAAGTATATTATATTTCCACTTTTGTTAAGATCACAAGTATTCATCTGATGAAATTCCCAAGTAGAATAAAATAAAACACACTCTATGTTGCCTTTGAACTTGTAGCCTTATTTCCCAGGCCAAAGGGCACATTATTCAATTTCACTGTATTTTGTGTAAAATCACTGTAGCGTTAAAGATGACTTTCAGTACAAATGTCATGGTACTTAAAGCTAAACCAAGACCTAGTTTTTCAGCTTCTCAATTAAAATCACAGTTTAAAATAGTCTGACAACATTATCTTTATTCTTTTCCAGCTGAACAGCAACAGAATTTTCACATCTTTTACTCAACCAAGCTTGGCATTCTTTGTACAATTCTTTCATTTTTCTAAAATGCCAAAATACTTTCAAGAACCAAAATACTTTTTATGCTTAATGTCATGAAGAGTGATCTCTTGTTTCTTACTTATTATATAAAAGTCAAAATCAAAACTTAATCCTACTAGCTTTACAGCCAGCTGCAAAGAAGGAAAACTGTAAGAGTGTAAGTACATCCAGGAAACCCTCTAAAGATTTAAAGGAATACAGAGCTTTACTCAATCAGAAACACAGGGGAAAAATTCTGTTCTGAATGAAACAATATCAGAAACAAACAATATCAAAGCAGACAGTTAAATTTTAAGATACAAAGCCAGACATGAATTTTAATATAAGAGAAGAATCCAGGAAAAAAAGGTATTAAAGAACACATCATACTCCAAATGTGGCTTCTTGAAATTTATTTTTTTAGGACACAATTAATAAAAGCATCATTTTAAACATTTTATCATTTTATAGCTTTTTAATATAAGATCTTATCAATAATTCATGAAACATGAAAATTATTTTACACTAAATTAGCACAACGTGATTTGGAAATGTATTTGTGAAATAACTGATTAGACATCGTATCTGAAGTTATAAGCCAGTTTTTAAAGACAATAACAACACCCAGTTTTAATTATTCTTTTTATGCTACATTTATATAAAAAATACTAAATATCTATATTATATATTAACCCAGATAAAGAGAGCACATATTTTGTAATTTCCTTACCATTTCACTCATTTTCTTCTGTAGAGAATATTTAGAAACCTTGAAAATATGTGAGAGACAAAATCATTAAAAAGCTTTACTATAAATTGCTTCGATATTAAGGTTACAAGCTATAAAATATGATATTGTCAATTACTTTTTAGTGATTTTCTTCAAAACTTTACTTACAATAACCCTCATCCATATAATAAAATTAATATATCCATATATTTATCCAAAACACATGTTTAGAGCACCAACTACTGCATCATGTTAACTACTGCCCAGGTTCCTGGCATACAGCAGTGAATTCAACAAAGTTCTGGACCCTCAGAAGTTTCTTAGTGGGTAAGGGTGGTAATCTAGGCATTTACTATTCCATATGGATGCCTTATTTAAGAACAGAAAAATACAAACTGTTTTAAACAAATAATTTCATAACCCAGAAACAACAGCCAAAACAAATACTTTAGTTCATCCAGCTCTTTCTCTGTACATTTATGTTTTAAAAAGGAACCAGTGGAAAGTGACAAGGATGAATGCATCGTTTTGTAAACTATTTTTATTTAACATAGAATAAAAAATCTTTTCATGACAAATCAATACATAAGTTTTTAATCGCTATGTATTAATTTAATTTACCTAGTCATTTTAACTTTTAGAGGCTGATGCAGTCTTTAATTTAGTTCTTCATTTTAGCAAGATAAAATTACAAGTAGAATTCCTAAGACTTGTTCATTTTTATAGGCTTCTCTAGAGGAGCTGACCAAGTTACAGTCCAACTAGCCACGTATGAGTGCTTGTTTTCTAAAGCTTTACTTATGACTGTTAAATTTCACACAAATTTAGACAGAATATAAATGTATCTTAACAGTTAAGATATTTGGGGCCCCACATCACAGTGCCTGGATTTGATTTCCAGTTCTTACCACACTGCTGGAGCCTAAGTTGATGGGTCTCTGCTACCTATATGGCAGACCTGGCTCACGTTCCTGGATCCAGTGCAACAGATCCAGCCCCAGTGCAGCACATTAGGGAGTAAACCAGTGGAAGAGCACTCATCTCTGCCTCTCAAATGTTTCAATTTTTAAAATACGTATATACATATATATGCATACACAAATACATGTGTATATATACACATAAACACACACATACAAATTATATGCATATGCAAACATATGTATATATATAAACATAGACACACACACACATATATATCAATTCGAAAGGCAATTACAGAGAGAGAAGCAGAGAAGAGAGAAATTTTCCATTTGCTGATTTACTTTCCAAATGACCACAAAGGCCAAGGTTAGGCCAGGCCATAGTTAAAAACCTAGAATTCCTTCCAGATCTCCCACATGGGTGGCAGGCACCCAAACACTAAGGAGCTGGACCAGCAGTGGACCAGTTAGGGCTTGAACCAGTGTTCTAATGTAAGACACTGGCATTGTAAGCAACAGCTTACCCCACAACACCACAGTACCAATCCTTGTAATATTTAATTGTAATAATTACATCACATTTTCTTTTATCTAATAATCAGAAAGGCAGATACAGAGAAAAGGAGATACAAAGAGAAAGATCCTCTCTCCACTAGTTCACCTCCCAAGTGACCGCAATGGCCAGAGCTGAGCTGATATGAAGCCAGAAGCCATGAGCTTCTTCTAGGTCTTCCACAGAGGGCAGGATCCAAAGGCCATCCTCTACTGCCTTCCCAGGCCACAAGTAGGGAGCTGGATGGGAAGTGGAGCAGCTGAGACAAGAACCAGCACTATATGGGATCCTGGCAGATCTAAGGTGAGGATTTAGCCATTAGGCTATTGTGCCAGGCCCTACATTGCATTTTCCATGAAATAAAATGTTTTAGCTACTGCCATGAATAAGTTTATACTTTTATTTCATTTTGGTGGAATGAATTGCAATTAATTTCAACAAATATTTAATTTTACTGTAAGTAAAATGTTGATGTTCACATCAAGAAAATAACAAAACCAAAATATCCTGTCCAGCTTAAATAAGCAATATATAAACAAGTTAAAATGTATAGTATATTGGAGATTGATACATGTAAGAAATAAATTGGGACATATCATTATCAGGAAAAACCCTTCTCAAAGCAACTTTAAAAGATTTGGGTAGAAGTAAGGGAGAACATTTCAGCAAATATAAAAACTTTAATATGGACCAATGCTCAGAATATTTAAAGAGCAGTAAGTAAACCAATGACTGCAAAAGTGTAAGCCAAGGCAAAGAACAATACATGAGTTCAAAAATGGTAAGGGAAGGGGACTCAAGCCATTATAGGTCCTTTGTAGTGTGACAGGGATTTGAGCTTTAATAATGCCTGAGGGGGAAAAAAGGTACTAGAAATTTCCTAACACTAATGTGACACAATATGGCTTACTCTCTCCAAAGAATCACTCTTTATGGGCCAGTGCTGTGATGCACGTTAAATTGCAGCCTGTAGTGCTGGCATCCTGCGTCCCAGCTGCTATATTGTCAATCCAGCTTCCTGCCATAATGTATCTGGGGAAACAGTGGAAAATGGCCCAAATCTTTTGGATGCCTGACACTGACCTAGGAGACTCAGAGGAAGCTCCCAGCTCCTGGTTCAGACTGGCCCAGTCCTGGGTGTTACAGCCAACTGAAGAATGACCAGCAGACGGAGGAGTCTCTGATGGGTTCAGGTCCAGCCATTTGCGGCCATTTGGGGAAAGAACCAGTGGATGAAAAAATCTTTCTCTGTGTCTCCTTATCTCTGTAAATCTTCCATTCTAATAAATTTTTTTTTAAATGTGTAAGACATTATAAAAAAAGACAAAAGTTGAAAAGCAACAAATATAATTTCTACAGAATAAAGATGTAGTGCTAAAATTAAAGACTTAATGGATAAGTAATATTGCAAATAAAACACTGAAGAACTAGTGAAGTAGAAGTCAGATATAAGAAAATCACATTAACATAGTAAACACAACGAAAGCACCAACATTTATTGGGAAAAATAATACTTGAAGCAATAATAGCTTAAATTTTTAAATACATATTCATTTTCACATTAAAAATAAATCTTAAAGTCATAGGAAATATGACACAGGGGAAACAGATAAATGATTAGTGCAAGCATTTTGCCTAGTGGTTAAAACACCTGCCTCCCATATCAGAGTTCCTGGGTTCAATTCCTGGTTGTGGCTTCTAACTCCAGCTTCCTACCACTCGAACCCCAGAAAGCAGCAGTGATAACTTAGGAAATTGATTTCCTGCCCCACACATGAAAGACAAGATGCTTCCAGCTCTGGCTTGGTCCATCCTACCTCTTGCAAGTATCTGGAGAGTAAATTGAAAGAGGAACCTAGTAGACGCTCTACATCTTTACACAACAAATACGAATTTTTTTTTAATTACTATTGTAAGCCATTCAGGAAGCTGTGGGAAGGAAGATGATTTTTAAAAACTTAGGTTCACAACAGCTCAAGAGGAAAAGTACACAGAAATACCATAGACCCTACAAACAGCGGGAAAGCCTCCCTGATTATCAACTTCCTTCACAAGAGGATGCATCAACTTACTGAAACTTCTCATTGCACTATTTCTTTTGTATTGACAAGGTTAACAACATTTGTTTTCTAACCACAATTAAGTCTTTCAAGATTTTTATAAGTTGATGTTAAAAACAGAAGACATACGTTTTATGATACTATAACCAATACAGTTACAGCTCAGTTCAGAGCCCAATAGGATGCTAATCCAACACCGCCTTCTCCATAGGCCAGAAAACTATCTGAAGAATGCCTTGACTATGATCAGAATCTAAATATCTTCTCTTTTGTGATTCCATCATCTGCTCAAAATCATTTCAAATTTGAATTCGCTTTATATTTTTCTTACACAATCATCTCTGTTCCCAGAACCTAATAAACATTTTCTATTTTTTCTTGAAACTAGAACAGAGATTCTTTATTATATCACAAATATCCTCCAGCCTCCTAATTTACTCTGCGACTTTTAATCAATTCTGTTCTTTCTCTTGGAACAATTTCTTTTTCTTGGAACTCACTTTCTTTGTGCTAAATTTGGCTTACTTTGTTCAAGGAGTGAAAGAATTGATTTCATGAAAATGTGTTTAATTTTGGTAATATATTAACATCCAAAATTATTTACAAATTAAATATAACTCTAGTCAACCTGATCTTGGGAGAAAATAAAAAAAGACAGAAGCATTATGTTACCTGACTTAAAATACGCTAAAAAGCTAACTAAAACAACATGGAAGCGACATAAAAACATATCTATAAACCACTGGAGTAGATAAGAGACATGAAAGTAAAAGTCATACATGTATGTGTGTGTGAATGTATGTATGTATAAATGTATATATGTGTGTATATATATATATATAACTAATTTTTGACAAAGTGATAACAATACACATTGAAAAAACAAGTCTTCTTAATTAAAGGGGTTTGGAAAATTGGATATCCACATGAAGAAGGATGAAATGGGAACCTATCTTTCACTATGCACAAGAATCAATTCAAAAACAATTAATCTAAATATGAGATGAAATTTTCAAACTATTAAGAGAAAACATACCAGGACATTGGAAAGGGCAAAAATGCTCCAGATCAGATACACCAGAATACATAACATAAACAAATACAACGTCAAAACAATGAGCTACTGTACAGCAAAGGAAACAGTCAACAGGGTAAAGAGCAAATCTATAGGAGAAAGTATTTGTGATCTATATATCTTATAAAGTGTTAATACCCAGGATAGAACTCAAACTCAGTAGCAATAAATAAATATATATGATTTTTAAATTAGCAGTAAGGAACTGGCACAGTGGTACATCAAGTTAAGCTGCCACTTGCAACACCAGCATTCTACATTAGAGTACAGGTTCAAGTTCTGGCTGCTCTGCTCCCTTCTAATCCCCCTAGGAAGATAGCAGAAAATGGCCAAAGTACTTTTGCCCCTGCCATCCAAGCGAGAGATCAGATTGGAGCTTTTGGATACTAGCTTTGGCCTGGCCCAGCTCTGGTCCTTGTGACCATTTGGGGATTTAACCAATGGGTGAAAATTGGAATCACTCTCGCTCTTCCCTTCTCTTGCTCCTATTCCTCCTTCCTTCTCTCTATCTCTGCTTCTTTCTCCCTATTTCTGCCTTCAAATAAATACATCTTTTAAAAAGTGAACCACAAATCTAAGAAGACATTTCTCAAAGGAAGACATGCAAGTGGCCAACTAGTGAGTGAAAAAACACTTATCATCACTAACCATCAGAGAACTATAAATCAAATTACAAAATGAAATATCACATCATTCTAATTAAATTTGACAAAAGGATAAAAGACAGCAATTGTGGAGAGGGTGTAGAGGAAAGTAAACAGACTGTGAGTGGGAGGGAAAATTAGTACAGCCATTGTGGAAAACAGAATGGAGGTTCTTCAAAAGCCTAAAAAGAGAACCACCAATCTTACAATCCAGCAATCTTCCTCATGGGAAATGAAATTCACCTGTCAAAGAGACATCCATACTCCCATGTTTACTGCAGCACTATTCCCAGTACCTAAGAAATGGAAGCAAGCTAAGTGTTCACCTATTGATGAATGGGTCAAGAAAATGTAGTACCCATACACAATGGAATATTACCCAGCCATAAAAATGACAAAATGCACATACAAATTATGAAATATTATTTCATAGAAGTGATCATTTATTTTACTAACAATTATTATGATAATAACCTCCATGATTTGAGAAGGTTTTACTTCAAAATGAGCAGACTCAACTACAGCTTTCTTTTTTTTAAGATTTATTATTTTCATTAGAAAAGCAGATATACAGAGAGGAGGAGAAACAGAGAGGAAGGTCTTCCATCCCATGACTCACTACCAAAGTGGCCACAAAGCTGGATCTGAGCCATTCTGAAGTCAGAAACCAAGAACTTCTTCCACGTCTCCCATGTGGGTAGAGCAGCCCAAGGCTCTGGGCTGTCCTCAACTGCTTTCCCAGACCACAAGCAGGGAGCTGGATGGGAAGTGGGGCTGCTGGGATTAGAACTGGTGCCCAAATGGGATCCCAGTGCATTCACTGCGAGAACTTTAGCCACTAGGCTATCGTGCCAGGCCTTCAACTACGGATCTTTCAACCACAAAACTTGAAAGATAATGTGCTATTCACCATCCAATCACACATTTGAAGAATCTACCTAGGTTAAAATCTTAAATTAAGAAAAGCAGCAGAGTAGGCATGCAGCCTAATGGTTAAGATGCCTACATCCACGTCAGAGTCCCTGTGTTTGATTTCCAGTTCTAGCCGCTAATTCCACCTTCTGCCAGATCCTGGGTGGGAGTAAGGCTGCCTCAAGTATTTGGGTTTCTGCTACCCTCATAAGAGATTTAGCTTACTGTGTTCATGGCACCCAACTTCCTTGGCCACTGTGGGCTTTTAGGGAGTGAACCAGCAGTTAAGAATGCTTTCAAATAAATTAAATATATATTTTTAAAAGGAAGGATTTGAACCCCTATAATTTGCTTCAACAGCTACATAATCATCATGTCATTCTCAACAGACACTGATAAATATTACATTATTTTTGTCAATTTTATCAGTTTAAGTTTCTGTCTTTATGGTACAACCATTTCTATTAGGACTTCAAGACATTACATCATCTGTCATAGAAGAACTTCATTTTCATGACCAAATCCTAATAAATGTATTCTTAATCAGCTTAATCAGCTCCGTACTTCTTCATTTTGTTTCATTACTAATATCAACAAGTACCATAAACATTCAAAAAGTGGTGGAACAGGGCTCCACTTCTGAACTAATTTCCTGTTTATGGCATTGGAAAGCAGAAGACGATGGCCCAAGGTTTTGGACGCCTACACCCATGTGGAAGACCTGGAAGCAGCTCCTGGCTCCTAGCTCTGGACTGGCCCCTGAGGAGTGAACAATGGAGGAACACCTGTCCCTCCCCGCTGAGCAGTGTAGCCATCTGTGGAGTGAACCAGGGGTTGGAAGACCTGTCCCTCCCTCTGAGCACTGTAGCCATCTGTGGAGTGAACCAGGGGATGGAAGACCTGTCCCTTCCTCTGAGCACTGTAGCCATCTGGGAAGTAACCAGGGGATGGGCAATCTCTGTCTTTCTCTCTGTAATTCTGCCTTTCAAACAAAAATAAATAAAATGTTTTTAAAATGTTTTGTTCTTTGTAATACATTACACTTTGAAATTGTAAAAATATCTCCTACTCCAGTCTTTCTTTCTTCTACTTTTTATTACATGTTTTTGTTTTCAAAGTACAACGTAAGTTACAAAGGGGCAGATATTTTTATCTTGTTTATTCCATGCTGTATTGCCAAAGACGTTCAATAAATATATATTCAATGAATTATTAATTGCATAATTCTGTACTCTCTACAAGACTTGGAGCTTCAGAGGGAAAATGTTGTTTTCTTAGGCTGTGTATGCAGAAAACAAGCACAGTGATTAGCATAATGCAAAGATTCAATTAATGCTTTTAAAGATCTAAAGTAAATGTTATAATAAATAGACCTGGGGCCAGTGTGGTGGTATAGCATCTTACTCTCCCCTGTGATGCCAGCATTCCATATGGGCACAGCGTGAGTTGCGGGGCTCCACTTCAAAAACAGCTCCTGTTTGTAGCCAGGGAAAGCAACGGAGCATGGCTCAAGTCCTTGAGTCCCTGCATCCACGTAGGAGACCCTCAGGAAACCCTTGGTTCCTGACTGGATGGGCTCAGCTCCAGCCACTGCAACCCCTTGGGGAGTGATCCAGGAGCACCATAGGTCTGTCTTTCTCTCTTCTTCCTGAATCTTCCTCTAAAACTAAAACTAACTAAACAGGTCTGATTTTTCTCATGTATGAAGTATTAAAAGCTATATGTGTTTAATTATATAGGAAATAATAAGTTACTTTAATATTCCCTTTTAAATTAAAAGATGAAGGAAGATTTGAAACTTGAATTTGAAAGACTCCTAGGAAAAACATACCTATGTTAAAGTATGGAATGCATCATTCATGAATTTTTCTCTGCTTTGCTTTGGTACCTTACTTACCTGATTAACGATACTTAACTGATACAATGCTAAAATACAAATTATTCTTTAAGTAATACTAAGCTATTTTACCTGTAGTGTTTTTAATGTTTCTTTCAACCCTTCAATTTCTTTTTCTTTTATCTCCGTAGCTAGTTGAAATTTTCCCTAGAAGTAAAAAAGCATATTTCAATACTTTCAAATGTAAACATTATAATAAAAGAACATGAAGAGCTCAAGAGCCAAAACCTCTACTTTAAACCCAATTTGTTATGGGCTTCAACCCAGTAACCACTCTATAAATTACACACACAAGGCAGGACCAGTAGATGTAGTGGACTTACACATTTTAACTATTAACTATTACACATGGGTGCATTTATACTTTGAGTATAAGGATATGGAAGAACTTTCAAAGAAGATCTTCTGCTAAAATTAAACTATAAGTTACATTACTAATGATATAGTCATTGATATAGATTTTCATAAATATCTCGGTTTGTTAGTTGTTATCTCCCTTTACCAGTTGGTCTGCACTCAAAATCATTTAGTATTTTTTTAAGTAATTACGTTGAAATAGCACTAAAACATACAGTTAATAGAAATATTGCAGTAGAGTAGAAACAACATTAATTTGAGGCACAAAAGGTCTGGGTTCCAGTTCAAGATTTGCCACAGCCAATAGTTAAAACATAAATTTCAGAGGTCAAGTAACACAATTATCTTGGGTTCCTTCTATTTTCAAGATTTTAACCCATGGGCTTCATTAGTCTACTAAGGTCTTTTCTACTATACAGAACAGATGATAATTAATCGCACTTAGCTATGACAAATTATTTTTAAAATACATACCTTTTCTTCTTCTAAGGCACATATCTTCATTTGAAACTTCATTTGACAGACAATTTTTAAAAGGAAAACAGAAGTCAGTATATGTTAACTGATTTACACTAGGTTAATGACACTGCAGAAACATTCTACATGTCTGTTATTTGAACTTAATGTAACGTGACTATGCTTTCACATTCACAAAAGAAAAATATAAAAGCAAAAGGCCAGTGAACAGAATAAACAATAACACTGATTAGACATACTAATAGCTTTACTCTACAAATTCTAAGTTTTTTCTACTCCTAAGTAATAGTATTATTTTCTGAATGCATAATTTTATGAAATCAATATCATTTGTTTTTATACTAGCAGTATTGATGTTCTGAAAAAAATTAAATTCATGTGACAATTTAACAAATGACTTTTCAAACCTTTTTAAAACAGCATGTATGCAAAAGGAAAACATGTATTAAGCATCATTAGGTTTTGAACAAAACTGTCAAGAAACAAAACCTTGGGAATTGTCCTAGCTCGTTTTCCAAATTACTCACATTCAAGACCCCTTAAAAACAAATTTGGGGCCCAAAGCGGTAACCTAGTGGCTAAAGTCCTCACTTCGCACACTCCAGGAATCCATAAGGGCACTGGTTCTAATCCCAATAGCCCACTCCCCTTCCAGCTCCCTGTTTGTGGCCTGAGAAAGCAGTTAACGATGGCCCAGAGCCTTGAAACCCTGCATCCCCTCTATGGGAGACCCTGAAGAAGCTCCTGCCTCCTGGGTTTGGCTCAGCTCAGAGCTCTGGCTGTTGCAGCCACTTGGGGAGTGAATCATCAGACAGAAGATCTTTTCTCTCTGCCTCCTCTTCCTCTCTGTAAATCTGACTTTCTAATAAAAATAAATAAATCTTTAAAAAAAAATTTTAAGGAACACAAGAGTATTTTCTCTTCAAAATTTCAGGTCACTGTGTGTTTTTACCTTGACTACAGTCCCCTGTGGCAGGAAAAACTGTACTTGCTCCCCCAAAACACTGTGCCTCCCTTTTGGCTTCTGATTCCTCTGATTCCTTACCGTTTAATTAAAACCCATAACTGGGTCTATTTCAGATTAAATGAAGAAAATCCATCATTTGTTTTTAACAAATTTATACTAAGATATAAATTATCAATAACCTTAAACTACTAGACTTAAATAGGTTTAATTCTATATGTGAATTTCTTTTTTCTAAATATACATACTTGTATGAAGATCAAGACAAATAAATTGAAGGGAAAAGGAAGACAAAACAAGGATTGTAGGTCAAATGGAAAGAAAAAATTTCCACAGCACAATTTTACATGAGCACATTTTCTTAAACTAATATTGTCTAATTGCACACTGAATAGAAATTTGAAGTAGTAAAGAAGAGCTATAGAATTTGAATTAATTTGAATACACTGCTATTAATTTGCTTTAAATTTTTTCCTCCATTTTTCTACCAGTCTTTCTTCGTTACTGATGTTTTGATATTTATGGAGTTTTAGCATTTGACAATTTCCTCTATTTATACTTTACACCTCCCTACATGCATCTCGGCTCTTTGTCTATATCAGGACTCTGTAGGGAAGATGCTAGATACTTAGGGAAAAGGGAAGAGAAAGAATGAACACACACAAATCTTACACAAATTATTTAAAGGAAAGGTGAGAATATGTCTCTCCACATCCATAAAAGTTTCACTGTTACAATTCAAACTGTCTGTATTCATTTCCCATGAACCAAAATACCCATCTTTCCTTTTTTTTTTTTTTTTTGTCTTCTGTGGGTTTGAAAATACTCAGAAGAGAGAAAAGAGGGGGGCAGGACAGCATGATGCCTCAATTGGTTAATCCTCCCCTGTAAGCATCAGGATCCCATATAGGTGCTGGTTCCTATCTTGGCTGCTCCACTTCCCATCCAGTCCCCTGCTTTTAACCTAGAAAAACAACAGAGGATGGCAAAAAGCCCTGGGACCCTGCACCTGTGCTGGATACCCCGAGGAGGCTTCTGGCTTTGGACCAACTCAGCTCTGGCCAGTGCAGCCACTTGAGAAGAAGAAGAAAAGCAAATACGTACTTCATACTGAAGTGTTCGTCTATCCTTACGAAATTACCTGCTTTTTAAAAACTGCCATTGCTTCTCTGTGTTGCTTTATTAATGTTTCCTTCTGATTCTGCAGAGTTTCCTATTTTAAAAATTAAAATATAAATTCTAGCAATTCAAGTTTTAAATCATACTCAGGTTTACAATTTAAATAACAGTTAAATACACTTAATGCATGTATTATTTCAGGCTCTGGAAATGCAACTCTAAAACAATTTTTGTTTTGTCATGAAACTGTCATGTAAAAAATTTGCTTCCAGTTGCTTCTTCATGATAAAAGCATGTTACTTTTTCAATAAACTCTTGGCTTGATTAAAACTTCATTCAAGCACATACCTTTTAATCAAAAGTAATTCATTAGTACTCCCAGTATAAAAGCTGACTATATTTTTATGTCTGACAGAGACATCAGGTTTATTATTGCAGACATAATGCTCACAAGCTTATATACATTTCGTTAAATTCAATGAAATAACTTTTTTGCAAACCAAAACTATCACGAGGCATTTTCTAAAAAGCATGCATACATATGTTTTCATTCCATGCTTTTCTCTTTTCTTATCCATTTTTTGTCAAATTGTAGGTTTTATATTTTACTTTCAAAATAACTTTAAAACTGTTCTTTGGGGACCAGCACTGTGGTACAGCAAATTACACTGCCTCCAGCAATGCCAGAATCGATACGGGTGCCTAGAAATGCAGGTCGCCCAAATACTTGAGCCTTTACCACCCACGTGAGAGATGTGGATAATGTTCCTGGCTCTGCTTCTGCATGGCCCAGCCTGGTGGTGAATCAATGGATGAAAGATTTTTCTGCCTTTCCCTCTCTTTGTAACTTCTACTTAAAAAAAAAAAAAAGATTGGTTCTAATATCATCACTAAAAATTCCTTAGGTCAAAAAACGGTAGTTAGCCAGATTTTCCCATTATTGGCCTCCAGATTTCTAAATGCTTCCATTCACCAATTTTCTGGTTTATCTACTGGCCTCTTATAATGACAGATCCAAGTTAAGCATTCTTGCCACATATCTCCTCCTATTCTTTTAACACACTTAAAATTGTGCCTTCAATCAACAGTCATTACCCATTTGTTATCATTATATATTATTTATTCTCCTAGATTATTTGTTTTTCTTAAGTCAGTAATTACTTTTCAGGCATTTCAATTCTCACAGCTAATTTAAAAATGTGTAGACATGGCAAGCATTCAGCCAGCAGTTAGGACACCAGTTAAGATGCCTGTGCCCCACATCAAAGTGCCTGGGTTTGATTCCCAGCTCTAGCTCCAGACTCCAACTTCCCGCTTAGGCAGATCCTGAGAGGCAGTAACAACGCTCTAGTAACTGAGTTCCTACCATCCAGATGGGAAATCCAGCTTGAGTTTCTGGCTCCCAGCTTCAGCCTGCCCTAGTTCTGGCTGTTGTGGGCATTTAAGAAGTGCACATCAATGAATAGAAGCTTGTCTGCTTTCTTTCTCCCAGGCAATTTTTTTAAATATACATATGCATATAACAGTGCCTCTTCCCAGACAGGCCCAAACAACTGTTCCAGGCCCAGCACAATAGCCTAGTGGCTAAATTCTTGCAGGCACCTGGATCCAACATGGGTGCTCCACTTCCCATCCTCCTCCCTGCTTGTGGCCTGGGAAAGCAGTGAAGGAGGACCAAAAGTCTTGGGACCCTGCACCAGCATGGGAGACCCAGAAGAAGCTCCAGGCTCCTGGCTTCAGATCAACTCAGCTCCAGTCATTTGGCACCCATTTGGAGAATGAACCAGTAGACAGAGGATTTCTCTCTGTGTCTCTCCTTGTCTCTGTAGATCTGTCTTGCCAATAAAATAAATACATCTTTTTTTAAAATTGCTTCGAATTCACAGATTAAAAAAAAAGAGTGGGGAAGATAAAATGAAAAGATGATCCCAAGAATAATGTAAAAAGTCCCAAAGTGCATAGGAAACCAGATACGTTTAGAAAAGTTGTAGAGGAGACTATTCCCAAAGATTTTTCTATGAAAACAGAAAAAGTCCTGCAAGCAAGGAAGGAAAATAACATTCACAGATGACTTCAGAGAGATTCTTTAAATGGTAAATACTGAAGATGTGACTTCAATTCTCTCATCACTTTCTGTGAACAACCCTAAATACACACAGTTTATTACCACATCTCCAAAAAAGGCTTAAACCAAAACAGAATAAACTGACCGCCATGCAGATGTAAAAGCAAAATGTTCCCACTGTGGTCATCAAGCACCAAGAGAAACTTCTTACTAAAAACACCTAGGCAAATCAATGAC
The DNA here is from genome assembly GCF_017591425.1 of Ochotona curzoniae. Taxonomy (NCBI): domain Eukaryota; kingdom Metazoa; phylum Chordata; class Mammalia; order Lagomorpha; family Ochotonidae; genus Ochotona; species Ochotona curzoniae. The sequence goes on from NW_024465859.1 coordinate 10,635,740, forward strand.
CCTGCCTTGGGAGGAAAATATGTACTCCTTTCTTATTTTATTCTCAAACTTGTAAAGAGAACTTTCTCTAAATAGTAGAAAGACTGACTCCTTCACAGTCACTGAGCTACTGAGACAGTGGACACCTCTAATCGTCTGTACGGGCTCTCACTGTTTCACACTTTGAGTGTTACTGCAGACTTTGGGTTTCACAGATTTCTCAAGTCATTATCCCTCCATATACAACTTCAGTCTTCTAATGGAATCTCCCCCTCAGCAGCTAAACATGAGTAAGGATTCTGTTATTTAAAAATAATTCTTCGGGAAGGTCAGTGTTGTGGCCTCTAATACTAGCATCCCAAAGGGGCTCTGGTTTGTGACACTCTCCAATCCAATGTACCTGAGAAAGCAGTGGAAGGTGGTCCAAATGCTTGGGTCCCTGAACTCAAGTGGGAGATCCGGATTTAACTCCCAATCCTGGTTTTGGTTTGGTCCAGCCTGGCTGTTGCAGGCATTTGGGGAAAGAACCAGTATGTAAAAGATTAATCGACTGATAGATTGATATCTCTCTTTCCCTCTCTCTCTCTCTCTCTCTCTCTCTCCCCTCTTTTAATTCCTGCCTCCCTGTTTCCCTCATTCCTTCTTTGTAATTTTTTCACTGAACAGTCTTTTAAAAAAAAGACCTTGTTTACACTTGATAGTTCCTCATACTTTATAATCCTGTTGCTCACCAAAAACATATTTCTCAGCATTCAAGTTCACCTCCTATGCACTTCTACCACTTTCTCTCCCCATGCATCTCCACTCAATGTTCCAATACTTTAAGGCATGCTTAAAAAAAAAAGAGGGGGGCAATACTGTCTGATCTCATTTATATGTGAAATGTAAAAAAGTTCAATTTTCAGACATTGAGAATAAAATAGTGGTTACCAGAAGGTAAACAGTCTAGAGGGAATAGGGAAATATTGATCAAAGTGGACAAAGTTTCACTTAGGAAAACTTACAATGATGTTGGGGTATGAAGATTAAGCTGCCACCTGTAATGCCAGCATCCCATATAAACAAACATCAGTTTGAATACCAGCTGCTCTATTTCTAATGTGTCTGGAGAGGCAATGGAAGAAGGTCCAAGTGCTTGGGCCCATGCCACTTACAGTGAAGACACAGCTAGAATTGTTGGCTGTTGGCTATGGTCTGGTCTAGTCCCAACTATCGCGACCATGTGGGGAGAGAAACAGCAGGTTGAAGGTCTGTCTCTCCCTCTCTCTCTGTAACCCTCGTTCAAATAAAGTTTAAAATCTTAAATTTTTCTAAAAGAATATTTTTAAAGACAGATAAAAGAAAAATATAGGAAGAGCACATCCATTTCCTGGTCCAGTGTCAAATTCCTGCAGTACCTGGGTTGACATCTACAGCCAAAAGCATGGAATTCATTCTGGGTCTCCCACATAGATGACAAAGACTTCAACCAGCCTCTGTCTCCCTGGGTATGCATGAGCAGGGAGACACATGGAAGCCAAGCCAGTACTTAGACACAGAATGTAGGCTTCCCAAACAATGTCTTAACTGCTGCGCCAAATGCCCTTTCTGAAGTTCTTCATTTTTTTACAGTCTATTCATATTTTTCTATTACTCAAAAAAGGAAAATCCATAATGATGTATTCTCTGAGCAATGACTATGTCTCAAACAGATTTACTAGAAATGCTCTTTAAATTAAGTCTAGGTTTAATCTTATTTGTTGTGTAGGTCATACTTTGAAACTGAAATGGGAAAAATATTAGGCAGGATATACTGTGACAGTCTCAACTGACTCCTAAATTATGACTCATTACCAAAAGTAAAAGCAACCCAGATGACAAAACTTATCCTACTTAGCAAAGCTTGCCAACTGTTAGAGACAGAGAACTAAATTAACTGTAACAGCAGCTCTGCCTTTGGAATTCTGCAGAAATAATGAGTTTCTAACCTCAGAAGACCCAATTTCTAATTGTCAAGAATCTTAAGGCTCCAATGCTTCCCATGAGGGTGGTTATCATAATACCACATTTAAAAATAACAATAAAGCTAAAGGAAATGCCCTAGCCAACTTTCGTGACACACTATGCAGGCTTCTATGATACCTAAAAAGCCAAATTTTTGGAATACCCAAAACTGGCTCCTAAGTCCAAAAAAGAAAACTTTATAAATCACACAAAGAAAATCTCTTCCAGCATACTTTCAGGACAGACACTTGGTGGCACCAGAGGACCTCAATGAAACTTTGCAAAAACTACTTGAAATTACCAACTAAACTCACAGATGAACTGAACATTATACTCAACTGGCATTGGTAAGGTAATGTACTGAAATGCTGAAGTCGAATCAGCCAAGTCCATCTTGATGAGACTGCTAGCCTTATAAATTCAAGATCAGGATCCCAATAAATACCTTCAAATGGATGTTCCACAAATAACCTCTGAAGATCTGTGTGTTTTCTTCACATTGCTTACTTTTCCTAGAATGAACTGAGACAATTTCTTCCCAGAATATTGCAGTTCTTAGGAAAAAACTGCTTGATTTTGTGTTCCCAAACTTGAGACCTTCCAATGACAGCAACACTTTACTATAACTGTTTCCAAAGCTTTGTCATTCATTTAGACACTTCACTGACCTTAAAAGCACAGCAAATCTCTTATATTCATTTGCCCCCAAGATCTCTAACTGGCAAGACCATGAAATCCATGCTCTCCTATATTCAGTGGCTGTCAACACATAAACTTGTTAGACACTGCCCTAGAAAGTTGGACTCATGCAAATATTATAGTCTTGCCACTAGCAGATACAAGCTGCCTTTCCTCTGCATGTCCTAAAACAGATGTCTTCTGGAAATGAACCCCGAGAGGAAAACTAAATAAAACAAAATACACACACAATCTTGAAAACACGCTGGTAATAACTCTGTTAGGTACTCTGCTAACCTCCAAGTCACAGATGCTTAGATATATACCCCTTAAATAAGTAGATACTAGTTTTCCTTCTGCAATATCTGTCATTCCATGAAGAGGTTTTAGACTGTCTTTAAAAACTTCAGAAACAGGACCCGGCGCGGTGGCGCAAGTGGTTAAGGTCCTCGCCTTGCACACCCGGGATCCCATATGGGTGCCGGTTCTATCCCGGTGGCCCCGCCTCCCTTCCAGCTCCCTGCCTGTGGCCCAGGAAAGCAGTTGAGGACAGCCCAAAGCTTTGGGACCCTGCACCCACGCAGGAGACCTGGAAGAGGCTCCTGGCTTCGGAATGGCATAGCATCGGCCATTGTGCTCTCTTGGGGAGTGAATCATCGGACGGAAGATCTTCCTCTCTGTCTCTCCTCTCTGTATATCCGCCGTTCCAACAAAAAAAATAATAATAAAAATAAATCTTTTTTTAAAAAAACTTCAGAAACAGCTTCACCAAGAATTTTGACTCAGAAAGGAAAAGAGATGATACAGACAAGCCCACAGAATAAGATCTAGATAAAGGGCCAACAAACTCTGACATAGGGACCAAAAGCAGTTGTTTTTGTATGGCCTGTGAGCTAAGAACAATGTTTACATCTTTTAAGCTGTTAAAAAATAAAAACATATTTTAAGTTACCTGAAAATTCTATGAAATGAAATTTCAAAGTTTTATTGGAGCATTGTGACATTTATCCACATAAGTACTGTCCTCAGCTGGTGTCACAGGACAGCCGGGGTTTCACTGCTGTGACAGAGACCACATGGCCCACAAAGCCTGAAATATTCACTATATGACTCTAAAGAAAAATCTCCATCTAGATTATCAGAGCCACAGACTACAATGCTTTGATTTTCAGGCCTTTGTTCTTTTTTTTCCTAAATGTCTGCCTTCCTTTTGCCTAGTAACACAGAAACTTAAACAAGCAAATATGTAAATTCCTAGTCTGATATTTCCAAGGCCTTTATCCTTCAAATTGCTCTCTGCATTCTTGGCCACTCTTTGATGGTTTGAGTCCAATAAATGACTGAATTTTGTTTCTGATTTGGGGAGTGCCTGTGTTTTCTTAATTTTACTATTTCTTCACTGCTGGTTTAAAAGTTACCTACAAAGTCTGGTAGATATGGGCCCAGTGCAGTGGCGCAGTGGTTAAGGTCCTCGCCTTGCACGCCTGGGATCCCATATGAGCGCCGGTTCTAATCCCTGCAGCTCCACTTCCCATCCAGCTCCCTGCCTGTGGCCTGGGAAAGCAGTTGAGGAAGGCCAAAGCTTTGGGACCCTGCACCCACGCAGGAGACCTGGAAGAGGCTCCTGGCTTCGGATCGGCATAGCATCGGCCGTTGTGCTCACTTGGGGAGTGAATGATTGGATGGGAGATCTTCCTCTCTGTCTCTCCTCTCTGTATATCCTCCTTTCCAATAAAAATAAAATAAATCTTAAAAAAAAAAAGTCTGGTAGATATGCTAATGTAGCACAGTGTTTTCCATGGTGCTATATTAAAATACGAAGTCTTAAAAAGTTGCCAAGGCTACCACTATGGTACAACAAATTAAGCCAACTCAGGCAACACTGGCATCCCATACAGGCATGGGTTTGGTCCAGGCTGCTCCACTTCCATTCTAGCTCTCTGCTCCTGGGGAAGTACTGGAAGACAATCCAAGTGCTTGAGCCCCTGCACTCACATGGTACACTGGGATGGGGTTCCAAGCTCCTGCCTTCAGCCTGGCCCAATTTTGGCTCACACAGCCATCTGGGGAGCGAACCAGCAAACGGAAGGTTTCTCTCTCTCCCTCTCTCAATCACTGTCTCTAAAATAATTCAAAAAATATAAAGCAGAAAACACGGACTGCACCACAGTTCTATTGGATGATCCAATAAATGATCATCCAACAGAAGACAGGGAAAACTGTATTTAGGTACACATATCTGTAACCAGAAACAACCTTATACACTTTCATGGCTCTTTATAAAGAAGAGATTTTGGTTGTTCACATTCTAAATAGTAGTGGTACATTTGCTAGTTCAGGCTTAAGAAGCCAATGATAATGAGACCTAAAACCACCTACAATGATCAAGCACAGCTGTTAGTACTGAGAACACCTGTGTCAACACAACTTGGCTTTTTGTTCCAAAAAACTTCTTCCCAGTAAAAACTATAAAAGCAATAATATTACATCCTTGTTTGTTTTATGCAACTACTACAAAAGTATGTATCTGAAACAACAGTTTATGTGGGTAAATATCTGCTTTATCAAGTATTAATTCATTTGCCAAACTATCTTACCTTTATGTTGATATATTCATCAATTCAACAATACTACATCACAAGATATATCCAATCACAATTAATGCTCTATGATAATAACCACTTGAGCCTAAATCTTGTAACCTTTTATGAGTTTCAACTTGGACTTCATCCTTTTGAAACACAACTAAGACTCTATAAAGGTTTGTTCTCACTGCAATGAGTTCTAATTAACACAGTTTCTTTACTAACAGATTGGTAATATTTTGGTAAATGCAACAAGGAACTTCTACTTTACACTAGTAACAAATAAAAGTTCCTGTTTTACTAGAAGTTTGTTAATTAAGGTAGAGATCTAGTGTTAGTTATGCTCAGAGGGAAACCAGCTCTAATATCATTTGTTGAATAATGTATTCTTTCTATTTACCACTTAGTAAATTATCTTAGCCATCTGAACCCATTTCTAGACACTTGTGTTCCACTGAATAGCAACTATTCATGTACACTACCCAAGCAATTGTGATTATTACTGCTTTCTGGTACAGCTAAGAACTGAACAGGGATATTTCATCCTTCTCTTTTTCAACAATTTCCTAGCTACTCTCACACACTTATTTCCACATAAGCCACAGTCAGGTTAAGGACTCCAAACATGCTCTTAGTATTTTAAATGTATAGTTTTAAACTTATTAATTAAATGAAAGATTCTGATAACTTTATGCTGTTCACATTTTGAAATCTGCTTTGAGCTTCAGTTTATACTTTGTATTTACCATTCCTCTCCTCTCACAGGCTTGTTACAGATCTATCCCTCACATAATCTAAATCTTGATATGCTCTAATATTCTGGACAATTTTATAGATATGTCTGGCCTCAAAATTCTAATCATTCTAATGATCTGTTCCGTTTCACTCAAATGCTGATGTTAAAGTCTGAGCAGCATCATAGATGTCTGGGTCCCCCAACCACATGGCTATGGCTTGGGGCACACAAACCGGCTCAGGCTTCCTGCTGGGATCCTAGCTCCCCATCCACTGCTGCTAGGCAAGGGGGAGGGTCCTGGGCTTGCGAGGAAACAGCTTGCCAACTGACACCAGGCTCCGCCTGCTGGCTGCCCAGTGGTGAGCTCTGGGGTCCTGGAGATATGGAATTACAGCCTAGGGACATCCATGGATAGGGCCACAGTACATGCAGGTGAGGAATGAATCCTGAGGGACATCCAACAACAGAGCCACTGTACTTGCAGGAAAGCAAGGGCACTGAACCTGGCGGTTTGGAAGGGAGAGCCCAGAAGACCTTCCAGACCTATGCACCAGCCCACATGGAAGTCCTGGGTTGGGCTTGTTAGCATGGAACATGACTGACCACCACACGCCAGTATACATAGAAAGCTATGGCTGGAGGCCTGTCTGGCAGCTAAATCTCAATACCTGACAGTGAGTGTCAGATCAGGGAATGGGTCAAACTGGGCCATGACACCAACCTGCATGCAAGAGAACCATGTCCAGGCATGTATTCTGTGAGAGATATGTGGGTCCAGCCCTGTGGAAATACAAGTCTTGCTGGTTAGCCTGAGAGTTGGGATAGTGATGGGTTCAGCTAGGCATGAACATGGAACTCACCATTGCTCACCAGTGGTGTGACTGGGAACACACGGGAAAGGTCCAGGCTGCAGCACCTGCAAGAACACCCCAAAAAAACAGGGTGTGGGGTGGGATGGGCCGGGCAGCACCAGCTCTTACAAAGGCCAGTATGAGGGCCCCATGGCGTGGCCTAGTGGCTAAAGTCCTCGCCTTGAATGCACCAGGATTCCATATGGGCGCCGGTTCTAATCCCGGCAGCTCCACTTCCCATCCAGCTCTCTGCTTGTGGCCTGGGAAGGCAGCTGAGGATGGCCCAAAGCCTTGGGACCCTGTACCCATGTGGGAGACCCGGAAGAAGTTCCTGGATCCTGGCTTCAGAATGGCATAGCATCAGCTGTGCGCTCACTTGGGGAGTGAATCATCGGATGGAAGATCTTCCTCTCTGTCTCTCCTCTTCTCTGTATATCTGACTTTCCAATAAATAAATATTAAAAAAAAAAAAAACAAAAGGCCGGGACGAATGGGTCAGGCCATGCTGTGTAAGGGCCAAACACCCTCTGAGAGTGGCCAAGCAGGGGAACCTGGGAAATTCCCCTAGTGGGTCAGAGCTCCTACTGAGGAGCATGTGGTCCAGGCCTGGGTACTAAGCAGGCTGGGAAGGGTAGCTCCATCTGTTGGCAAGTGCATGAGTTGGTTTTGGAAGAGGGTGCCCCAGGTGGGCAGGGCAGAGCAAATCTTAGCCTACTGGCAAGTGCAGAAAACAGGATGGAGTGCAGGTCATGTTGGGCTAGGCCACCACACCTACTGGTTTGCATGAGTCAGGGATGAGAGCAGACTGAGCAGGGCTAGGTTACAGTACCTGCCAGTGAGAGTTGGGACTAGGGACTAGCTGGGTCAGATCAGGTTGTAGCATCCAAAGGCAAAGGTCAAGACAGGTGAGGGGCTATGCCAACCTGGGTCAGAGCAACCACTGGCACATGTGAGATCTGTGGCTGCCAATAGGCCTGGTTGGGGAGCTAAGGGAACACCCTGGCTGGGCTGTGGGTCCCACTGGTGAGTGCAGGGGTCAGAGTTGGGGCTGTGGTCTGGTCTAGATATGGATGCAATTCCCCTCAGCACAAGTGTAGACTGCGTCTGGGGTGTGCAAGACTGGGCTAGACTCTAGCACCCACTGGAAATCATGAGAATCAAGATGGGCTGGGCTAGGATTCTGCCCCAGCTGAGCCATGTATGAGCTGTGTCCAGACTAAGCTTACCCAACAGTAAGAAAGTGAGTGGGTGAAGGCCAGTCAGGAAAGGCCACTGTTCCTGCTAGGACAAGAGGTGGATTAAGTAGGGCTAGGTCATGGACCCACTGGTTCATGAAAGATCCGGCATTGGAAGAGGTTCTGACAGAGGAGCATGGGGAACTCTTCTATCAGGACATAGTCCCTGCAGGTGAACACAAGAACCAAGACAGAGAGCAGCCCAGAGCAGGCCAGGTTATGGCACCCACCAGCATACATTTGGCTCAAGTCTGAAAGCAAGGCAGGCTGGGCCAGTGCATATTACCTGCTGTCTAAAATTAGAATGGTGTGGGGGTCATGCTGGGTAGGGCCACAATACCAGCCAGTTCACGCTAGGGCCAGGACTAGGGACTGGTGGGGTTGGCGGGGCTGGCTGAATTGTCTAGGCTTTGGTCCGTACCAGCTGAGCTGAAACTGGGGACAGGCTGGGCCTACAGCACTCACTGGCAAATGCCAAGGTAAGGTGAACCATACATACCAGACTAGGCCGCAGCACCTAACCAGCACACATGAGACCCAGGGGGGGAGCAGGTGAACCCAATAGGAGGACTGCAGAGAGCTCCCCTGCCGGGCCACTATTCCCACTGGTGAGCCTGAGAGCTGGGATGGAGGGCAGACCAGGCTGAGCAGGGCTGCAATACCTGTTGGCCTGCATGTAAGCTGGATCAGGGACAGGCCAGGTTGGGCAGACTGTATCTACTGATACATGCATAAGTAGACTGTATCTACTGATACATGTATCTACTGATACATGGTTGGGTGTTGCTGCAGCTTCAGCTAGCAGATGCTGGCATGGGAGGAAAACTGTCGAGCTAAACTGTAGTACCACCTGGAGAGTGCATGATCCAGGAATGGGAGTGGGCCCAGTAGGAAAACAGTGGGCACCTCCCTTTTGGGTTGCCACTCCCACTGGTGAGCATGAGAACCAGGACTGGGAGAGGCATGGCTAGATAGAGTGGCACTCACCAGCACATGTGTAGGTTGAACAGTGGGGCTGGTTGGGTTGAATTAGGCTTCAGTGCCCACTAACACATATGAGAGCTGAATGGGATGTGAGACAGACTGGAGCAGTCGGTTGTACATCCTGACAACCATGGAAACCAGGGCAGGAGGCAGGCCTGATGGGGGTTATTGTGGGTTGCTTCAACTAGGCTACAACTCCCACTGGTTTGTATAGGGGCCAAGTGTGTGGTGGGCAGGATCAGACTGAACTACAATACTCATTAGTTTGTGTAAAAGACGAGGCTGGAGACAACTGATCCAGCAATTGCAGCTAACAATGTGCGCACAAGCCAATTTGGACGACAGACTGTGCCAGACCGTGCATTGCCAAGCACACACAATAATCAGGTCTGGGATCACCTCAGATGAAGTTTCTTCAGGAATCCCCCCAACTTAAGTGCTGCACTGAGAACTCCAACCATGGAGGAAATTACAGGTTCCGTGGTCTGACCGTGGAATGTATGTTTTAGAGTTGGGCCTCCTCAGTGGGTTAGACAGAGCAGTGAACTGCATATCCAGATGCACATGGAGGATATGGCAGTATACTTGGTCTTGCATAGGATACCTGGTACCATAACAGAGGACAGAACAAATCAATCAACTATCCCAATCAAGCATTGGCTGTGACCACCTGGGCAAGCAGAGTCTCTAAGGTGGACTGTGTCAGATAGTGGAGTCTAAAGAGATTTCATCGTGATTGGAATGGCACAATTAACAGCAATACAGAACTGTTAAACTATCAAAACCACTTCAGCGGGCCCTCAGAGCATGCCCGAGGAAAATCGGGGACCCTGGGATAGTTGGGAGGCTAGGTGTAGCTTCTCCCCTTATCTTTCCTTTCCCCCCATATACAGGAAGGAAAAAAGAGAATGTCAAAACAATGGTCTCACCCACTTTCCAAAAGCCCTTGACCCTTTGCACCTTAATCAAATATGTAAAAAGTATAAAAAACAAAATTTATACAATAAAAAAATTCTGATGCTACTCCTAAGTACTTATTTCAATATTGCCAAATGACAAGAACAGGGACTATCAATGAGTTTTAAAATTTTTAACTGTTAAGACTACTTTGATGGGCTGAACCAGGCCATAGCACCTGCAGGCATATGCAAGGGCCTGGTTGAAGTTCTTAAGGCTGTAGCACATGTTGTACATGCAAGAGCAGAGGATTGGGGCAGGCCAAGTTACTGCACCTTTTGGCACACACGAGGAGTATTGGAAGGTAGGCTACAAAACCCACCGATGCGCACACAGGGCTCAGGCAGAGGGTGGGCCAGGCCGAGCCACTGCACCCATCAGTGTACACTAGAGTCAGGTCTGGGGACAAGGCCAGTTAGGGGTTTCGGGGGGGGAGGTTCATCATGCAGGAACACTACATCCAATCACTAGCCTCAGTGAGCATGACATGGACTAGTGGTCTGGTCTCAGAGCCCCTGTTGCAGTACTGGGCTGTCTCTGTTGCTGACTCCTACACAAGAATAAGCAACATGTCAGGATGCACTTTCAAAACAAAACTGCCAGCCTCTCTGAAGCAACAGAAGACCTCAAGTACCTCATCAAAGAGTGGAAAGAGCATCAGGTTGAATAATACCACAGGCCAAGTTTTTCACCAAGTGCCTAAGGCCATGGGCATGGACAGCCAGCAGGCCTTGGAAGCACTTTCTTACCTCTGGCACAATAAAACCAACAACATATCAGAACAATCAAGACTGCTCAAGTAACAGCTGCAGGACATTCTTCGTCACTGAGGTCCCTGGGACATTAAGAGACTATCTCTGGCCCCTGGTGCTAATGTGATCTGATAGGGAGTGGAGCAACATTTATCTCTTCTTCCATCTTCCACTCATACCAGTTGTAGGAGAGTGGGGACTTTTCCATCACCCACCATCCCCATGTCCCATCCCTCTCCATCCTACTGGAAAGTCCACATTGGTCTGCAACCCATTATCTATATAACAAACATTAGAAATAAAATAAATTACCAAAAAATGTAGAGAAATTTAGAGAAAGAGTTGAACTAGTTTTTCCTATTTGGTTATAATATGAAATGTGCTTGGAAAATATGGCACAAGTTCTGAGTTTCTACACCCTCAAGAATTTTCTCACTCCTTCATAACATGTTTCTCAGATGTAAATAGTTTCATAGTTGTTTTCAGCTATACTGCCATAATAATATAATAAAAAGAAAAAAGTTTTATTCTTATTTCTGGAAAACCAAATATTATAAACAGTTTTAGTTGGAATTTTCATAAGACCTGGTTGGAAATAATACCTCTCACTCCAAATATGTTTAGGAAATCTAAAACTTAACTGCAATAACAATTACAATATAATTTCAAATGAGGGTTTAAAAATACTCACTTTTTGCCACTCAAGTTCTTGAGTTTCCACAATAACTTTGCGAATCTGTTCTTCATACCGAGTCTCTGCTTCCTAGGTCAGAAACAAAAAGAAAAAGGTTGTGAAAATTAGAACTTTAAAATTGTAAAAGCCAGAGTACTCTGAGGGGTACTTGAGAACCCATGAACGAAGGAGATCCCTACCCTGTAAAAGAGTTTTCTTTAAGGAAAATCACCAGGTGCTTACAAGAAAAGTCAGAAAGATTCCCAAGAGCTGCACGGAGCCAGCAGCAGCTTCCTTCCACCTTGTGAAGACAAAGCCACCAGCGGCTCCGCTCTCTTCCATGAACTCTGGAGTATGGGATGAGTGGGCTTGTGTTTTGGTGCCAAGGGCAGTTGAGTGGTAGGAAGGGAAGGTCCCATGTTGGTGTGGTGTGCTAGTGGGCAGGGTCTGGAGTCTCACACATGCACTTACAGCCCAAGTGGGCAAAGGGGACCTTAGTCCCAAACTGGCATGCATGCCAGAGGACCAGTTCTGGAAGCCTGTGCATGTCCTAGGGTCCCTGGTAAGCAGGCAGAGCTCCAGGCCAGCACACCACCCCACCTGAAGACTAGGCTCATCGCCTCTTAGTCTATTGGCTAAGATCAAGCACAGAAGACTGAGCTCAGGAAGACTGGGCTGGGGAACCCATGTGCTCCCAGGTACATGTACTGTGAAATGCTGAGATATGGGTATGTGAGGGAGGAAGGACTGTGGGAGATCACCCCTCGATCTCTGCCGGCTAACCAAGACTTCAACCTGGCCTAACCACTGGTCCATCAGGTGAGAGCAGTGGACTGCATCCTACCCTCTTTTCTGTCCTTGGATGAGCTGTGCTGGGACTTCCTTGATAAGCAGCTCTAAGAAGTCAAAAGTGACCCACAGCCTATTTGCCAGCCACAAGTAGTGAATGAGGCATAGATTCCAGCCTGCATGCGGAACTCAACTTGAGACTTGGTTGGAGGGCCCAGCAAGATAGACATGCCTTCTAGCCGGTTACAGTGTCGTTGTTGGGTGGTTGGACTGTTGGGAAATGCCCTTCTGCCTTCCCCTTTCCTAGTCTATGTAAGTTGTGCTTGCTTTACAATAAACAAATATGCTCCATCAGACTGTCCCAGGTGGTTCATACGGTAAAAGAAAGCTGTCATCTCACCCCCTCGGTGGTCTCGGGGGCCAGCTGGCAGGAAGAAAAATGCCCAACAAAGGAACACTGAGGGAGTATATCACAGATGAGAAATGACTTCTAGAAGACTTCCACCTATAAGGACACTATACTTGCAGGTAAGTGAGGGGGCTGAGACTGAGTGTTTTGAAGCAGGGGGTGTGGGGGGACTGGAAGACCTTTCTGGATCAGACCAATATACCCGCCAATGTAAGACACCTGAGCTGGGCTAATTAGCATCAACCACTGCCAACCACCACCCACCGGCACACACTAAAGCTAGGGTTGAGGGCCTACATGACAGGACTAGATCACAGTACCCACCAGTGAGTATCAGAACAGGAAATGGGTAACAATAGGCTAGGCCATGACACTAACCACCTCATGAAAGAACCAGTTCTGGGGGCAGATTCTGTGGGGGATTTGTGGGCTCATCACTGTGGAACCACGATACTCACTGGTTTGTTTGGGGAAGGTAACAGGCTGAGCTAGGCATGACCATGGAACCCCTAGACACTCATGGGTACTGTGATTGGGAATAGGCCAGGCTGGTCCAGGCTGCAACACCCATGGGTGTACCCAAGAATAGGGTATGGGGCAGGCTGGGCCTCAACATCCTCCAGCACACATAAAGGCCAAGACAGAGGGGATAGCCTATGTTGGGTAAGGGCCTAGCACCCACTGCCACACATGAAATCTGGGTCTGGAAGTGAACCTGGTGGAGAACTTAGGGGACTCCCCTGGTGGGCTGTAGCTCCCGCTGGTGAGCATGTGATTTCAGGCCTGGGTGCTGGTCAGGCTAAACTGTAGCACATTGGCATGTGCAGGAGCCAGAATGGAGCGTGGGTCACGCTGAGCTAGGCTATCACACCTACTGGCGTGCATGAAAACCAGAAATGGGGACAGGCTGGGCAGGGCTAGGCTGCAGTAGCCACCAATGAAAGTTGGGACAAGGAGTGGGCTGGGCCAAGGACCCATCAGTGTGCACGAGATCTGTCACTGGGAGGTAACTCAATAAAGGAAACTCCTCTGTCATGATGCAGTCTCTGCATGTTAGAGCAAGAACCAAGACTGAAAGCAGCCCAGGCTAGATCAGGCTATAGTACTGCTAGACCCCATATTGGCTGGCACACAGCAGTCAGGTCTGGGGTTACCTCAGATGAGGTTTCTTTGGGGACCCCTCATATGGATGGCTAGTCTCAGAACTCCGACTATGGGGAAAATCACAGTGTCTGTGATCTGACCATGAAACACATGTATCAGAAGTAAGCCTCCTCAGTTGCTGAAGACGGTGGACTGCACGAACAGATGCACATGGGGGATACAACAGTCCACTGGGGTCTGCAAAGGACATCTAGTACCACAGCAGAGGATGGAAATAAGAACAAATTGGACAACTTTCCCAGCCAAGCTTTGACAAAAAGTATCTTGGTAAATGGACACTCTAAAGTGGACTATGTCAGTCAGTGGACCTTGGACTTCTTCATCCTTGGAGCAACAAAATCAATAAAAGCATTTCATAACTATCAAAACCACTTGAGCAGTACCCTAGGAACATGCTCCACATCAGGGACCCTGGGATGACACTGGATAGCCATCCATCAACCCCAAGTACTTATGTGATTAGGATGCTGGTTGCAACTTCTCCCTTTCCCCCAGGTATAGGAAGAAAAAGAAAATTGGAAACAATGGTCTCATCTACTTTGCCCTAATCCTCGACCATTCCCACCCTAACCAGTGGTCCACATGTGCATGCACCTTTCTCACCTTTATAAACATCCTCAAAAATAAAAGTTAAAAAAAATGAGGGCCCAACGTGGTAGCTTAATGGCTAATTCCTCACCTTGCAATCACCAGGATTCTATACGGGCACTAGTTCAGGTCCCGGCTGCTCCACTTCCCCTCCAACTCCCTGCTTATGGCCTGGGAAAGCAGAAAAGCGCAGCCCAAAGCTGTGGGACCCTGCACTGGCATGGGAGACCTGAGGAAGCTCCTGGCTCCTGGCTTCAGATCAGCTCAGCTTTGGCCATTGTGCCCACTTGAATGAACCAGTGGACAAAAGATCTTTCTGCCTCTCTTTCCCTCTGTAAATTTGACTTTCCAATAAAAATAAATATTTTTAAAAATACTAAAAGAGCTCTGGTTTATTTAAAATAATGAAATCTCTTGTATTAGTCCAAACCATAACAAACGACATCATTGGAGAAATCTGAAGCTGCTGCTGGGGATTGCACAGGCAGAGCGTAAAGCTGCCTGACTATGGGCTGACAATGAGAGCACTTCTTTAATTTTTTGTTTCCTCTTTTGGTGTTAGTTGTTTAAGGAAACCTCTATCAGCCACTAGCTGATCCCTAAACTAACAGAAGAGCAACTTCAGAGGCCAAACACAACAAAGACTTCACAAATCAATTTTTTTAAAGACAGAAAATAAATGATGATGATGAAAACAAGCAGCAATCCTGGGGAGGGGAAAGAATTAACTTATAGAGTAACCAAATATCCGACATGGTTTTCAACAAAATACTACAAGGCATGCAAGGAAACACTAAAGGTTATCCATACAAAGAGGGAAAAAATTTTGATAGAAACCATCCCTGGAGAAGTCCAAACATTACTTATTTTACAGGCTTTAAATCAACTATTAAAAATGTGCTAAGAGAGCTAAAAGAAACCACATAGGAAAAAGACTGTGGCTAAAATATAACGAGGAATACTACAAACAAGTTTATACACATAAATTTGACAACTTGCAGAAGCAGACCAATTCCTTAAAATCTACAAGCTACCAAACCATAGTCAAGATAAGAGAGATAATCTGACTTGCCCTGTAACTCTTAAAGAAATATACTTTGTAATTTAAAATCTCCTCCTAAAGAAATCTCCAAGCCCAAATGACTTCACTGGAGAAAGCTGACAAACACTAAACAAAGTATTAACATAACATTACAGCCACTTCCAGAAGAGGAGCAACCAAAGGTGTAAGGTCTGTTTACCAAGACATCAGTACTAAAGACAACATACCAAAAAACTGAGAAAAGTATCTCTTACAATTTTTGATGCAAAACATCCTTAATAACATATTAGCAAATAGAATACAACATTGTGTTTTAAGGAAGGAAGGAAGGTTATAGATTATAACCTATAGAATTAGTCCATGTATGAAGAGTAGGTTTGACAAACGAAATTCAATTAGTACAATATATCACAATAAATTAAATACTTTATCATCAATTTACACATACCAAAAACTGTTTGACAAAAATCCAACCCCTACTCTTGATTTTTTTTTAAAAAATCTGGAAGAGCAGAATTACTTTTTGTAAAGATCATTTATGAAAACTATACATATATCCTCATATTTAAAGGTGAAACACTAAACATTTTCACTCTAACATCAAAAACAAGGCAGGAATTTCTACTGTCGAAGCTCCTATTCAACATAGCTAAAAAGTTCTAGACAGTTCAAGAAGGCAGAAATAAGCAGACTGGAAAGAAAACTACCTGTATTTGTAAATGACATTATTTTATGCTTTTTGAAAAATCCTAAGGAACCTATAAAAAAAAAAGTCCCAATACTAATAAGTAATTCAACTATGTCAAAGGACATAGATAGTTACAAAGAAATAAAGCAAACCAGTAACACTTCTAAATATTAGCAATGAACATGAAGAATTAAAACTATAATACATTTTATCATCCCTCTCCTTCCTTGTCCTGGGCAATAGCCCACAGCCTGAGTCACATGGTACAGGCTAAGGTCCCTTCTGGGAGCCCAGAACCAGAGTCATGAGACCAAGATGGCTGCCCAGTGAGGACAGGAGGGGGGCTGGGGTTATGCCACACTGCACAGGCTGGGATCTCTTGAAGGGGTCCAAGGCCAATAACACACAGGCCAAGATGGTTGTCCAGCCTGGCAGGGAGGGGGCCTGGGATTGGAACTACACCATGTGGGACCAGGCACCCATGATAGATAAGCCTGCCTACTCCAGCAAACTAGCAAAGATCTCAAACATCTCATCAAAAGGCAAAAAGCTAAGTATAGCTTTTGCTTTCTTCATATCAATGTTGCAGCACTTTAAAGCAGACACATTTTACCAATTTCTCCTAATTCTCTCTGAAAGCTGCACTGGAGTATGGTATGTCAAATTAACACTAATCTTTTAAAATTAAAAAAGAAAAAAAAAGACATGGCTCTAGGCAGTTCAGCCTGCACTTCAGGCCAACTTCTATTAAGTTCTTACTCTGTACACACTCTTTCTAGAGCAGTCATGGACAGCCAAAAGGCCTCAGAATAAATATTCACTTGTCTGGGGAGGCAGGCCAGGGGCCTGACTCTGGAATCCTGGGCGGGCCACATCCATGGCATACCATCATGCTGGTCTGGAGCTATTAGCCACGGGGCTGATACTAGGATCCTAAACAGGCTAGACCTGCAGAAAGACAATGCAATGACCTGGGAGTGGGCAGGCAGGCAGGCAAGAGGTCTCACGGATTATAAGGAGAGGCACCTGCAGCATACCACTAAGTTTGGTCATGGGCTCGAGCTAGGGTCCTGTGAGGGTGGGGGTCCACTGATAGTCTTTGCAGGCCAGGTATCTGCCAGGCCCTGAGCAGACCACATCCATTGTCACAAACTGCACTGGTCTAAGAAAATCAGGGCAGGGATCTGATAGCTTCTAGGTATGTACAACCACATTAGGCCAGGGACCTGAGGAAGGGTCTCGGGGGAACCCCCACTGATGGCCTTTTGCACCACTAAGAAACCTGGACTTTCATGTCCCATCAATTCCATAAGCAACAGGATCTCTGATCTCAGGAACCAGAGACAGGGTTGTGTGTCCCAGCATCACAACACACACTGCATGATTTGTCCTACTTCTGCGAACCAGCTGAGGCCTACGGATCACACTTCAAATGAAAGAAAAGGCCAGCAACTTCTGAGAGTGGCGATGAGGATATGGAGGACACAGCCATTGGCTCTATCACTTGAAGATGGATTCAACAGATGAAATAGGAAGAGATTGCCAAACCCAGTCATGAAAGGCGTACACCCCTTGGGCTTCTGTAGCAGGAAGTAGTTACAGAAAATGAGATGAGAATAGGGATCAGAAATCACAGATGTGAATGAAATAGGACAGGCAGATAGTAAGCTTAGATTCCCAAACTGGAAGCCATATCTCCTTGCCCTACATAATAGAGTCTGTCTACTTAATCAAATGACCCCTTCCCCTGGTTGTACTTGAACTCACCTGGGACTGCAGTGTGATAACATATAACCATTCTCTTCCCCAGGCTCAGGAGAAAAGCCAGGCAACCTGAAAGGTACCCTGTTTAGCCATGGACTCATGAAAAAATACAAACATCTCTCTCCCATGTCCCGCCCCCCTGCCAATTCTAAGTCTGAATGTTTTTCTGTGATTTTCTCACATTTTAAACAAACTTCACAAAAAATTACCATTTATAACCACACCAAAGAAAACAGAGCATGTAAGTATACACTTAAAACATACAAGAAGGCCCAGTGCAATGGCACAGTGGCTAAACTCTTGTCTTACACAGGCCAGGATTCCATATGGGGGCCAGTTCATGTCCTGACTGCTCTACCCATCCACCTCACTGCTTGTGGCCTGAGAAAGCAGGAGAGGACCGCCCAGCAGTAAAGGCGGACCCAGAAGAAGCTCCTGGCCCCAGGCTTCAGATCTGCTCAGCTCTGTCAGTTGCAACCACATGGAGAGTGAACCAGCAGATTGAACATCTTTCTCTCTGCCTCCTCTCCCTGTAAATCTGCCTTGCTAATAAAAATAAATCTTTTTAAAAAAATTTGGCACAGAAAGCTAAGCCACTCCTTGGGACACCTGCTTCCAAGATCAGAGTTCAAGTCCCGAAACTGCTCCAGGGTTCCAATACAGCTTCCTGCTAATATAAATGAGAGGCAGCAAATGGTAAGGCAGTCCTGTCACCTGTGGGGAGATTTTATTAAGTTCTTGACTCCTGGCTTCAGACTGGCTTAGGGTGGTTGTTGTGAGCACTTAGAAAGAGAATCAGAGACTAAAAGATCCCTTTGTCCCTCCATGCCACCTCTGTCACCCTTTCTAATAAATAAGTATATCTCTTAAGAAATGTACAGGACCTATATTTTCAAGCTCTCAACATAATGGATTAAAAGCACACTGAAAATATTCTTGCCTCAAATAGTATTCAATATATGATTCCATTGATATGAAATATTAGATATTCAAGCCAACTGAATGTAGAAAAAAATCAAAAGTATGGTTGCCTACTGGGGTGGGAAGAAGAGCAGAATTTGCCTGGGAAGAGCTATGATGGAACTTTCTAGGTTGAAAGAAACATTTTCTGTCTTGCTGAGGTCTGCATTATACAGAAGCCTGAATCTGTAGAAATAACATTTAACATATACTTAAATTTGTACATGTAATTGTATGCAAATTTTAGTGTAAAGAAAGCTGAAAACAAACAGTTAACTCTGCTTAATACACATTCTGAAGAACTTAAGAGTAAGTGTAGTGATGTCTGCCATTCACTTTGAACTCGCCAAATAACCAAAGTCAAGAAAGGGATAGATATAAAAGTATAGTAAAATGTTAATGGCATATGATTATTCATTGTAAAATACTCTCAATTTTTCTGTGTTTTATGCCTTACATAAAAAATGTTGGAGAGGACCTGATGCAGTAGCCTAGTGGCTAAAGCCCACACCTTAAACGCTCCAAGATCTCATATGGCTGCCGGTTCTAATCCCAGTTATCCCACTTCCCACTCAGCTCCCTGCCTGTGGCCTGGGAAAGCAGTAGAGGACGGCACAAGGCCTTAGGACCCTGCACCTGTGTTGGAGACCCAGAAGAGGCTCCTGGTTCTTGCCTGTTGGCTTGGGATCTGCTCAGCTTTGGCTACTGCAGTCACTTGGGGAATGAATCAACAGACAGAAGATCTTCCTCTCTGTCTCTCCTCCTCTGTGTATCTGACTTTTCAATAAAAAAAAAATTTTAAATGCTGGAGAGAAATCGGAGTACCCATTGACAGATAAAATATGTGCTTCTGTTACAAAATATTTATTTTAGTATATTCTTTATTACACATTCAAATGCACATACACACTTTTTGTTACTCAACGAGACATTCATGAAAGTTGTTGAAACAGAATTTTGTTTTCATAAACAACTAACAACAAAACTCAACTTACAGTGGCCTTGGGAATTATCCCAGATGAAAACAGGCCTAAAGGTAGATTTATTGGCCACTCAACAATAACACCAATAACTATCATTCTTCCTGTCTTTGTTATTCTCGTTTTAAAGATTTATTCTTTTTTATTGGAAAGACAGACTCACAGAGAGGAAACAGAAAGATCTTCTATCCACTGGTCTACTCTCAAGTACCCACAAGGTGAGCCGGTCTGAAGCCAGGAGCCAGGAACCTCTTCTGGGTCTCCCACATGGGTGCAGGTTCCCAAGGGTTTGGGCCGTCCTCAACTGCTTTCGCAATCCATAAGCAGGATGCTGGATGGGAAGTGAAGCAGCCAGGACACAAGCTGGTGCCCATATGGGATCCTGGCACTTGCAGGAGGAGGATTAATCAACTGAGCCAACATGTAGGGTCCCTAATCTGTCATTTTCTTTTTTTTCTTTTTTTGTCATTTTCAAAATTATTTCATTTAGACTTTCTACCTCCCATGGTTAGAGAATGGCTACTTTAACTGCATTGGTTATGTAAGACAAAAGAACATCTTATTTTTTTTTAAAAAAAAAGTGGTACTCCCTTAACTAAAAAGCAACACAAAAAAATTCCCCAAAAATTTCCAATAGACATTCCTAAAATCTCACTGGCCAAAATGGGATCACATGCCCACTGCAGAGCTAGTCATTGACGGAGGAGCACACTGCACCTTCAGGAGTGACTAAGAGCAGTGAGGACTACATCTGATTCACACTGACACAAGGTAAACCCTAAGACAAAACTGAGGTTCTTCCAACAAAGAAGGGAGGAAATACGTACCAACACGTAAGGGTACCTGACACTGAGGAGAGGAAACAAGAGAATCTCCTGCAACCACGCTGGTAGCCAAAGCATACTGAAAGAGCAAATAAGCTTATACACATTTATTCTGGGAGGAAAGATATGGATAACAAGCATTTCCCCCCCCAAGGCAATTAGATTGAAAATGTACAAAGTATTGATTTTCATTATCTAGTTTGGTTATGTATTTCTCTTTTTGTGGTTACTATGGTATTTGATACTTAACCATGACCTAGATATTCTAAATAACTTTTATTATTTATTAACTTAATCTTGGGTACAACTTATTAGATAGGTACTCCATGACTAATTTACAAATGGGTAAACCTACATAACAAAAAGCATTTAGAAAAAAAAAGAAAGAAAACTCCTGAAATCAGTATCTGAACTTAAATGAGCTCTAATCCATCACTAATTTACAAATGAGTAAACCTACATAATAAAAAGCATTTAGAAAAAAAAAGAAAGAAAACTCCTGAAATCAGTATCTGAACTTAAATGAGCTCTAATCCATCACTAATTTACAAATGAGTAAACCTACATAATAAAAAGCATTTAAAAAAAAAAGAAAGAAAGAAAATCCTAAAATCAATATCTGAACTTAGATGGGCTCTAAAGTACATTATACTACCTTTAAAACACTACATATGCTAGAAGACTATAGGGAGTGCCATAACTCTTCACCTTAAACCTCAAAAACTCCTAAGACCTCCACATTCATTTTGCCTTAATTAAATGTACAAGTGCATTGTAATTTTTGGCAGAACAATTCAAAGAAAAACTAGATATAAAATTGAATGAAAAATAAGACTTTTGGAATTGTTATAAATATTTTAATATTAAAATTATTCTACATTAGGTATTGTAGTGAATTAATTTTATGAATGTAGAAAAAATTGAACATTATTAGGAAGGAAATTAAAATTATATATATGGGTGCCTTGAGGTTATCCCATAATACTAGAGATATTTATTTTGAATAATTTTTTAATAATATGAAGACACTATTTGGAAGAATTATTATTTTGTTAGACATGAGAGTCTGAACTGGGCAATTTTGTAGGAGGTAGATTACAGTTTGAAAAGAAAAGTAAAAGTCCCAGTAACAGTTTCCGATGCTTGGACATGTGCCTTCTGCTTGTACTACATCCCTAAATCTGTTCAGGGTCAAGAACTGAAGAGACATGACCAATATACAACCCATCTTGGAAAACTACAGCCTGAAGCAAGCACTTTAAAGAAAGCATGATACTTTTTAAAGGTAATAAAGGGGAAATAAACCATCAAATTACTCCTCTTTTATTGTTTTTGTAAGAACACTTAACTCTTGTAGTCCTAAGGCATCAAATAAAAAACATTTTCAAGACTCTATATCCTAGACATTCTATTAAAGTTAGAAATAGACTTTCATTTTTATTAAATTTAGTATATCTTTCCCATTTCTATTAACTTTTAAAAACTGGAGAATAGAAGAAAAAAATTAAAATTCCAATAAAAAGTTAAATAATTCTAGTATAAAATTAAAATCCTCACATAGTAAATATGTAATGCTAATTTTCAGCAATGTGGCCAACACCATTTTTATCAGTTTTCTATGAAGCATAAAAATATATGTTCTACAAATGATAAGAAAATGGTATGAGTCCATTTATAAATAATTTTATAGGGCAGTAAAATGTTGCTTAATATTATTTATCACATTTTATACTCTTCATTTCCCATGTTTCCTCACAATTTCCTGATAAATCATTGTTACTTTTGACTACTCAAAACTCCAATGACTTTGACCATTTAATCAAAATTCCAACACACAATCCTGTCTGGCATTTACCAAACTTGATGTGTCTCTAAACCACTGTAATACTTTATTCATAACTTGATTATAAATAATACATAGAATATGATGGTACAGTTACTCCAGCTGGCATATTGCACCATTAAGTTCTCAATTACCTTAAAGCACAGACGAGAAATGACTTGGAAAAGATTATCAAATCAATGCATGTCTTAAAAGTCTAAAACTTGATGGTTTTTTTTATCTCTATTTTATAGATAATTTGGATCAGAAAAAAGTTTGAGGGGATGAAATTTTGGCTTTTCAGTTAAGCTTCCAGTTAGGACATAAAGATGCCCACGTCCCACATCAATACGGGATGTGGCTTCCGAACCCAGATTCCCGATAACGCACATCCTGCGAGGCTGCTCGGGAGGATGCAGCTGGTTGGGTCCCTGCCATTCTCATGAGACCCACACTGAGTTCCCAGGTCAAGGGCTAATCAGAAATCCCGGGAGTGAGCCAATGCACAGGAGAGCTCTCCGATTCTTTTCCTTCCAAATAGTAAAAAAAAAAAAATGCAGATTTTAAACACTTTCTCAATCTTTCTAGTGTTCAAACTATAGTGTACTTTAAGACTTAGTATTTATTTCCCTCATTATTTACTGCAACACAGGAAAGAAACAAAAGGACATTAAAGGAAATATGGGCACTTTTTATACTATAAAGTAGTATAAGATAATATCACAGAACAATGAGAACCTCCACCTCTGTTTTTTCATTTATTTTTTCTGAAAGGCAGAGAAAGGGAGAAACAAACAAGAGAAGAGAGAGAGAGAGAGAGAAAGAAATCTTTCACCTGCTCAAATGCTCACAACATCCAGGACTGGGACAAGTTGACCCAAAAGTCAGGATCTTTACCTATTTGAGTAGCAGCAACTTAAGTATCTGGGCCACCACGCGCCGCCTTTCAGAAGGCCAGGCTGAGGCCTGAGCTTAGATACAATAAGGAATGCAATAAAATCACTTTGCATGTTTTCAGCTTGCAGAGTCGTTTTTTCAGCTCCTTACCACCATGCAAAGGTATGTGATACAGGTATCACATACCTCTTCCACATTAATATGCCTATCTCATCCTTTAAAGAGCTTTATAATATTCCATATATCTTATTCAGTCATCTATTTTGCAGATGAAACCACTCCAATACATTGCCTTTTAAAATGACAGCTTGTCACAATTCTGTGTACTGACCGAGTTCAGCTGGGCAGTTCTGAATCACTGCTGTGCGTAAGGTCACACATTCACAAATATATGGCATTTTGGCTGGGGCTAGAATGGCCAAGGCATTCTCCCACACCCCAGTGTTTCTCCCGTGTAGCTTTTTATCATGAAATAATCTGAACCTTGCGACACTGCAGCTGGCTTCCAAGAAGGTATGTTCTAAGAGAATAAGCCTCAGTGTGCAAGTACTTAACAAGTTAGTACAGCCTGTGGGTAGGGGGTCTATAAGCTGTATCATGTTGGCAAATGTCTCAGTGGCCAAAGAAATCCCATAACCACTCTAAGGTTAATATGCAAGTGTGATATTGAAGGGCATGAAGCACGGGTCACTGAAAGCCACAAAAATGGGGCTGGGCTTTGGCATAGTAAACTAAGCTTGCACCAACAGTGCTGACATCCCATTTGGGAACTAATTCATATCCTTGCTGCTCCACTTCTGATCCTGCTCTATGATTATAGCCCTATACCTCTTTGGGAGATCCAAAAGAAGCTCCTGGCTTCTGGCTTCAGACTGGGCCAGATCCAGTCATTGCAGCTATCTGGGGAATGAACCAGTCGATAGATCTCTGTTTTTCCTTTGCTCTATGACTGCCTAATAAAAATGAATCTTTGTTTATTTGTAAAAAATAAATAAATAAAAGAATAAAAGAAAGCCACAAATGTAACAGTACTGTTTATTTACTGCCTGTTGAAAGATATTTAGATTGCTTATATTTTTCCCATCACAATATAGTAAATATCACTGTAGAAAAATCTTTGCCCAACTTACCTTACATATTATTTTAGATAAAAATATAATTTTCTCCTACTTAGTAACCATGAAATTCTAAATCCTAATTTAAATGAATCTAATTAAACTCTGCCCACCATCAGTATTAATCAGGCTCAATAAGAAAAGGATATGGCAATAATAATTATAGAAAACTTCTGGCAACACTGAAGTTGTTGATCTTTTAAATATTATTCCAGAGTGGAAAGCAAATAATGCCTCATTTTTGTTCTAATTTCTATTGATTTTATTAGTAATGAAGATAGGCATAGTTTATATTTTTACAATTATTTCTTTGCTCTATGTACTTTTCTATTGGGTTATTCATCTTAATCTGTGGGCATATTTTTAAGGTAAGATATTAGTCCATTTTTTATTTTGCATATCACAATATCTCTTGTCACTTTTTTTTACTTTATGTATAATATCTAATCATATTTTCTTTAAAAGAAGGAAAATGTCTACTAACCAGAGCTGGGCCAGGCCATAAGCTCTCGTGTTCCAAGAGCCTGGAACTCCAGTCAGGTCTGTCATACAGGCGCAGGGTCACAAGGACTTGGGCCATTCTCCACTACTTTCCCAGGCACATTAACTTGGAGCTGGATTGAAGGCAGAGCAGCCAGCACTTGAACCTGTGCTCATACACAATGTCCACATTGCAAACAGCAGCTTAACACACTGTGAAACAATGCAGCTTCCACTGTCACAATTTTAAGCAATTTTAGAGCAAGTTTCAAAATCTAATTCAACTAATGCCTCATTTGTCTCTTTCAAAAAAAATTTTATGGCTATCCTCATGCATTTTTTTTTAAGATTTATTTTATTTTATTGGAAAGGCAGATATACAGAGAGGAGGGGAGAGAGAGGGGAAGATCTCCCATCCAATGATTTACTCCCCAAGCGGCCTCAATGTCTGGAGCTGAGCCAATCCAAAGCCAGGAGCCAGGAGCTTCTTCCGGGTCTCCCACTCAGGTGCAGGTTCCCAAGGCTTTGGGCCATCCTCGACTGCTTTCCCAGGCCACAAGCAGGGAGGAGGATGGGAAGCGGGGCTGCCGGGATTAGAACCTGCGCCCATATGGGATCCCAGGCGTGCAAGGCAAGGACTTTAGCCACTACCCTATCGCGCTGGGCACGCATTTTTTGTTAAAGATGTAATTTTAGAGTTTTTTTTTTTAAGTTTAGAAAAACATTATGGTGTGTTTTAATCAGCACCATACTGAATTTGTGGATCCTTTAATGGAACCTCTAATAATAATTTTAAAATGATATTAAAGATCCTAAGAAGGGCAGAGCAAGATGGTACGTAAGATGTTCCCCGAGAGGCATCAACCTGAACAGCTACTCCAACACCAAGCCATTTTCACAAGAGCTAAAGAAACCAGGCAATGACCACAGTTCCTGGTTTCAGTACAGTAAGAAAAAATGGGGCCTGGCGCGGTTGCCTAGTGGCTTAAGTCCTTACATTGAACGCGCCAGGATCCCATATGGATACTGGCTCTAATCCCGGCAGCTCCACTTCCCATCTAGCTCCCTGCTTGTGGCCTGGGAAAGCAGTCGAGGATGGCCCAAAGCTTTGGGACCCTGCATCCGTGTGGGAGACCTGAAGTTCCTGGCTCCTGGCTCTGGTGTGGCACAGCAACAGCCGCTGTGGTCACTTGGAAAGTGAATCATAGGATGGAAGATCTTCCTTTTTGTCTCTCTTCCTCCCTGTATATCTGGCTTTGTAATAAAAATAAACAAATCTTCAAAAAAAAAAAAAAGAAAAGAAAAGATGAGCTTCAGAATACAACAAGCCAAGACTTGCCTGTGTCACCTCACCCCCAGCTCCAAGTAGCACAGCATCTAGATAGCTTGCCTCCAGACAGACAAAGAAAGAGAATGAAGTTGCAACATCTGACACGAAACCCAACAGCACGCCTGCTAGGGTGAAATCCACAGCTCTGCCCCTGCCAAGCTTCGGGACCCTCTCAGCCAGACAGTGTGGCACGGCTCCAGCTGCTGGGATAAAGCCGGAAATAAGCTAACGGTTTTGCCTTGGAGTTCAGTGCCAGGCCTGGTATAGTTCACGCCAGTGCTTGCAGACAGAACCTCCAGATCTCCCCTAGTATTAGGAAGACATCGGTGGGATGGACTCACTTCAGACTATATCACCACCAACCTCACACAGGCCTAATATGCACCACAGAAACCGAGCAGAACCCATCGACTGTGAGGCCCCGCGGTGGTACTCATTTGAGGAATAAACCAGCAGGTGTAATACTGTTTCATCTTTCTCTGTAACTTTACACTCCAAATAAACAAGCTTAAACTCTAAAATTATCTTCGAAAACTTAAAAAGCTGTCTTTCTCTCTTGCTCTGCCAAATAAATAAGTACTCTAAAAAAATAAATAAAAGAAACGCTTGTCAAACATTTTGGAGAAGGAACACTCATACACTGTTAGTGGAAATGCCAATTAAATTAGTACCACCAACATGGAAAATGTTAGGAAGGCTCTTAAAAAAATTAAAATAGACTGCATATAATCCAACTATCTTACTTCTGAGTATATCTCTGAAGGCAATGAAATGAGCAATTCAAAGACCTATAATCTCATGTTTATTGCAGCACTATTCAAAACAGACAAAATACAGAATCAACTCTAATATCCATGAAAGAATGAATGGTTAAAGAAAATGTGACATATACTGTCCAGATGCCTGCACGAACGAGGCCACTCCATCTTGAACTGTGAACTTCCAAAACAAACCTTCCTGAAGACATTTAAGTTAAAACAACAAAAAGATGATTAATAGAAGGAGGAATGAAACAAAGTTGGATGACGGATACCAAATCACATTTAGATGGCCCAGTGTATTTTATATACCATACAAAGAACTGGAAGAGAAATGATGAGCAAACAGAAGAGCCAACTGTCTGATTTGATCAGTTAATATTGAATGCATATGTCAACTACAGCACTGTGCCCCACTCAACTATGCAAATACCCTTTTAAAAACCCTAAGCTAGGCTAGACTGCAAGTTAAAACATTTGAATAGACAATTAGGAAAACAAAACTAATGACACAAAATTCAGCAGAAAGTGATAAACGGGGGAAACAAAAGAAACATACTTGTTGTTCCACTGTCCAGTATACTTGTCTAACAGGAGTTAAAGAAAAAAAAAAAAAAAAGATCAGAGAGGAAATGACCAAAAAAGTCAAATGAACTTTCCCTAGGAATCAGGAATCAAAATGAGTCTCAAGATACACAAAGAAATCCACACTCAAGCAATACTAAAGATGCAGATCATCACTGCAAAAGAGTTCTTAAAAATGAAGGAAATTTATATTAATAGAAAGCTTCTTGGGAAAAAAATCGGTAAATTTCAACATCAAAAAATCTTGAGGGCCCGGCGCGGTGGCGCAAGTGGTTAAAGGTCCTCGCCTTGCACACCCGGGATCCCATATGGGCACCGGTTCTAATCCCGGCAGCCCCGCTTCCCTTCCAGCTCCCTGCCTGTGGCCTGGGAAAGCAGTCGAGGACAGCCCAAAGCTTTGGGACCCTGCACCCGCGTGGGAGACCCGCAAGAGGCTCCTGGCTTCGGACTGGCATAGTATCGGCCCGTTGCGCTCACTTGGGGAGTGAATCATCGGACGGAAGATCTTCCTCTCTGTCTCTCCTCTCTGTATATCTGCCTTTCCAATGAAAAATAATAAAAATAAATCTTTAAAAAAAAAATCTTGAAAGTACTCTCAGAGTAAAAAATGTCCATCTATAATTCAGCAACAGAAAGTATATTTTCTGGCAAAATAAATAAAGGATAAAAGAATTTACCATTAACAATAAATAATCTTTTGAAAAGCAGCTTACCCTTCTCATACGTAACTCTTCTACCGCTTCCAGTAAGCTTGTTTTGAAATCTAGCAGCTGAATAGAAAATAACGTTTCTGCAGAACTCTGAAGACTAAAGGCAGATGATGACTCATCGCTGAGATCATTCTCCATGTTAACATTTCCTGTAATACAAAATATTTAATTGAAAAAGACATTTATCTAATACGTTTTCAGGTAAAAATGCAGTTTCTGTAACAATATAATAATTTGCATACCATAATCTACCAGGTTTGGTATTATTTAAACAACAGCTGTATACTGATCCCTGCGCTATCCTTGATAGAGAAACATTGGTGAGTGGTTTGATTCTGTTTCTCTGTGATTGAACCTTTTGGTACCTGAGTATCCTGGGGGATTAAATTTTCTACCCCTAAATACAAGTGTCCCAAAAGGTAGGTTACTATTGCTACAGATGTGGGATGACCCTTTCCAAGGTTCCAAGGTACTTCATACCAAGCCTAAGAAACACTGCTTCTCAAACTTTGTAATAGCAAAACTCTGCAATGATAATTTTATAACCATATTTTGGCAAGGAAAAGGCATAAATTACTCAACATAGTTTTTCAGTCTATATCTTTAGTCTAAGTTATTAAAAATATAATTGCCAGACCCAGCATAATGACCTAGTGACTAAAACCTTGCTTGCAAGTGCCAGGATGCCATATGGGCACCAGTTCGTGTCCAAGCTGTTCCACTTGCCCATCCACCTCCCTGCTTATGGCCTAGGAAAGCAGTAGAGGATGGCTCAAGTTCTTGGGACCCTACACCCATGTGAGAGACCTGGAAGAAGCTTCTAACTCCTGGCTTCAGATTGGTTCAGCTCCAGCCATTGCACCCACTTGGGGAGTGAACCAGAAGTCAGAAGATAAAGCCAGAAATAACATCTGTGTCTCCACACGAGTGGCAGGAATGCAAGCACTTGAGCCTAAGTATTAG
This sequence comes from Ochotona curzoniae, assembly GCF_017591425.1. NCBI lineage: Eukaryota > Metazoa > Chordata > Mammalia > Lagomorpha > Ochotonidae > Ochotona > Ochotona curzoniae. The sequence continues at coordinate 10,665,021 of NW_024465859.1, forward strand.
CAGGAAAATACAGCAGGAAGAGAGACAGGACTCAGTCATAGGCACTCTGATATGGGATGTGGGTAACTCAGGCAGTGATTTCACCTGTTGGATCATAACACCCACCCCAGGATTTTTTAACTTTTTGTTTTCTGTTTGTCTTTATCTCTATCTTTATAATCAATGTTAACTGTCATATCAAAATGCCTTATTATTGGAGCCAGCACAGTGGCATAGCACACTAATTCTCCACCTGCAGTATTAGTACACCATACAGGCACTAGTTCGTGTCCCCCTCCACTCCACTTCTGATCCAGCTCTATGCTTACAGTCTTGAGAAAGCAACATAGTATAGCTCAAGCCCTTGACCTTGCTCCCCAATAAGAGACCCAAAAAAAACTTCTCGCTCCTGGCTTCTGATGGGCTCAGCTCAGGCCACTGAGGCCATCTGGGGAGTGAACTACCCAATGCAAGATCTCTCTGTAAATCTGCCTTTCAAATGCAAATAAATAAATCTTTTTTCTTTAAAGATTTATTTATTTTTACTACATAGTCAGATATACAGAGAGGAGGAGAGAGAGAGGAAGATCTTCCGTCCGATGATTCACTCCCACAAGCGACCACAACAGCTGGAACTGAGCCAATCTGAAGCCAGGAGCCAGGAGCTTCTTCTGGGTCTCCCACAAAGGTACAGGGTCCCAAAGCTTTGGGCCATCCTTGACTGCTTTCCCAGACCACAAGCAGGAAGCTGGATGGGAAGCGGGGCTGCTGGAATTAAAACCAGTGTCCATATGGTATCCCAGGCGTGCAAGGCGAGGACCTTAACTGCTATGCAGACCCAAAAATCCTTTCTTAAAAATAGCATATTATGGCCAAAATTAGCTTTTTGTAAGCCTCTTGTCAAAAACCTATAACAGACTTAACAAAAATAAACAGCAAAATATCAAAGTATGCCATTACAGAAAATAATTTAACCACAAATATTGTAGGACATAAATCTGATCTTTTGTAGTAATATCACACTAATATAAAAAAAGTAAAGCCAGATAGGAGGTAGACTGGGCAACAGTAGACTATAGTAGAGGCTGGCATGCACAAGAAACCAAGGCTGGGGGCAGGCCTGGTGGGGTTGGTGGCGGTTCCTGGAAATTGCCCCAGCTAGGCTACAACACCCATTGGAGAGTATAAGGACTGGGTTGTGAAGGGTGCTGGCTGGGCTGGGTTGCAGCACACGTCGGTTCATGTTAGATGTGGGGCTGAGGTGGAACCAACCAACTGCATCCACCAGTATATGTGTGGCTGGTGCAGATGGCAAGCCACACCTGACCCTGCACAGGCTGGCACACACAACAGTCAAGTCTAAGGTCACCAGAGCCATTTCCTGGGGGCTCCCCAAGCGGACTGCTGGACTCAGACTCTGGCCACAGGGAAAATCACAGGACATATAGTCCAACCTTGAAGTATATGTTCAGGACTGGGCCTCCTCAGTTGCTGATGTTTATGCGGTGGACAGCATGTCCAAACGCAAATGGGAGGGGAGGGGGGTGGGAGGGAGGGAACCTAACAGTCCGCTCATCTAAGCCAGCAGGGGGCATCAACTACCTTGTCAGACAATGGAAAGCAAAGCAGGTTGGATAATCCTCCTGATCAAGCTTTTGCAGCAGCATGTTCCTGGGTTTATGGATTTCGCCAACCAGTAGACATTGGAAAGATTTTCTTGGTTCTGGAGTTACAAAATCTGACAATGTATGAGGCTATCAAAACCACTGAAGGGCTCGGTGCAATAGCCTAGTAGAAACCACCAGGATCCCATATGGGCGCCAGTTCATGTCTCAATTATTCCACTTCCACCCAGCTCTCTGCTTGTGGACTGTGAAAACAGTAGAGAATGCCCAAACCCTTGGGATCCTGCACCCACGTGGGAGACCAGAAGCTCCTGGCTCCCAGCTTTGGATCAGCTCAGCTTCGGCCTTTACAGCTGCTTGGGGAATGAACCAGAAGATGGAAGATCTTTTTCTCTGTCTCTCTCTAATCTAATAAAATTAAATACATCTTTAAAATAAATCACTAAGTTACGCCCTTGGAACACTCTTTCCCACATCTCTAGGACGTCCATCTCCCAAAGGACCATCTCCCAACCTAGGGTGCTAATGTGGTTTAACAGCAACAAAAAGCCTGTGAACACAGGAGAAAAAAATTAAAACAAGACTGAAACATGTGCACCACCCAACTTCCTTCCTTCTTACCCCAATATTAAAAATTTTTTAAAAAGAAACTTCCCATAAACACGAAATACAGATTCTTAATAGCACATAGAGCATTTCCCAGGACAGATTATATAGTAGGTCAAAACAGGCCTTAACATAAGTAACAAGAAAAACTTCTGAAATTACAAACTTAAACAACTTATTCCTGAATGACCAATGATTGAAAAATAAAATTAAAAAAAATTTTTAACTGAACTACAATGGAAACACAGCATACTAAACCTATGACATACAGCAAATGCAGTATTAAAAGTGAAGTTTAGAGCAACCAATAGCTACATTTAAAAAACAAATGTCAGAAAGCTATCAGTAAACAACTTACTGCTGCCTTTAAAGAAAATAAAAAACAAATCAAATCCAAAATTGACAGAACTCAGAGCACATAACATAAAGACTAAGAGTTGATTAAAAGTCAATGAAATTAACAGTTTGTTCTTTAAAAAGACTGATAAGTTCTTAACTAAGCTAGCCAAGAAAACAAGACACAGGATTCAAATATCTAGGTCAGAAATGAAAGTGATGACATTACAACTGACACCACAGAAATACAAAAATTATTAGAGATTTTTGTAATCAAATCAAAATTGTATGGCAACAAATTCATAACTGAGAATCAACAAATTCTTAGAGATATATACCTTACAAAGATTGAATCACGAGGAAACAGAACATCTAAACAACCAAAAATGAATAGCAAGAAATTAAAAACCTCTCATCAAAGAAAAATCCAGGATCAGATGGCTTAAATGTTGAATTCTACTTTGTATTTAAAAAATTAACTCCGATTTTTCTAAAATTACTTCAAAAAAAGCAGAAAAGATTCTTCTAAATTCATTCTATAAAGTCACATACCAAAACTGGACCAGTGCATGACAACAACAAAGAAAGCAAACTCCAGGCAATATCCTTGATGAACACCGACTCAAAAATCCTAAACAAAATACTAGTAAATTGGGGTTGGTATTGTGGTGCATCAGGTTAAGCTGTGACCTACCCAAACGGACTCTAGTCTGAGTACCAGTTGCACCACTAGCAATCCAGTTCCCTGATAATGCGCCTGAGAAAGCAGCAAAAGATGACTCTGTCCCTGCCTGAAAGATCCAGAAGAGGCTCTTGGCTTCTACCTGGTCTAGCCTTAGATGTTCCAGTCAGTGAGAGGAAGAGCTCTCTCTTTCTGCCTTTCAAATAAATACTTTTTAGCAAACTGAATCCAAAAAACACATTTAAAAGATCATTCTCCATGATCAAGTTGGATTCATACCAGGGATTCAACAATGGTTCAACATAATATAAACCAATGAAAGTTATACCTACATGAAGCACTAAAATCATATCATCTCAACAAATGCAGAAAAGATATCTGATAAATTTCAATTCCATTTCATGATACAAACTCTAAACAAATTAGTATAAAAAAAACCCAGACTTCAACATAACCGAGGTCACCTGTAACAAACATCATAATTGTGAAAATCGGTTTCTCTCTCCAAATTTGGACAATATAAGGATTTTCACTTTAACCAGTTTTATTCCAAATATCAGAAATCTTAACTAGAGAAATTAGGCAATAAAAAGAAATAAGGGGCCCCAAAATCACAAAGATGAAATAAAAACCATCATTGCTAATAACATGATACTATATTCAGAAAACCCCAAGGATTCTAACCAAAAAGTTAGAGCTAGTAAACAGATTCAGCAATTGCAGGATACAAACTCACTGCACAAAAATTAGCACGGTAGGACCAGCACTGTAGCACAGAAGGCTAAGCTTCAGCCTTTAGCACTGGTAACTCCTACATGTGCCAATTTGAGTCCTGACTGTTCCACTTCTGATCCAGCTCCCAGTGCAGGAGACTCAGAGGAGGCTCCTTGCTTCAGATCAGCTCAGGTCCTGCCACTGTGGCCATGTGGGGGGTGAACCAGTGGATGGAGGATCTCTGTCTCTGTCTCTCCTCTCTATAACTCAGTTTTTCAGGTAAAAAAAAATTAGAAAACAAAACTAGCATTGCTATACATCAATAGTAAATCATCTGAAAAAGAAATCAAGAAAGCAATCCCACTTCCAACAGCTAAGAAAAAATAAAATATAGGAGAATGCACTGAGTGAAAGAAATTTCATTTCTACAATGAAAAGTATAAAGATGGCAAAAAATGTACATGTTGGAAAAATTAATACTTAAATGTATATACTACCCAAAGCAATTTATGGATTCAATATTCTATCAAAATATCATTTTTTTATTCCACAAAACTAGGAAAACACATTACTAAAAAGATTCCTAATAGCAAAAGCAATCTTGATCAAAAAGAATAAAGCATGACCTAGCGGCTAAAGTCCTCGCCTTGAACGCACCGGGATCCCATATGGTCACCAGTTCTAATCCCAGCAGCTCCACTTCCCATCCAACTCCCTGCTTGTGACCTGGGAAAGCAGTCAAGGACGGCCCAAAGCCTTGGGACCCTGCACCCATGTGGGAGACCCAGAAGAAGTTACTGGATCCTGCACCCATGTGGGAGACCCAGAAGAAGTTACTGGATCCTGGCTTTGGATCGGCATAGCACCAGCCGTTTCGCTCACTTGGGAAGTGAATCATCAGATGGAAGATCTTCCTCTCTGTCTCTCCTCCTCTCTGTATATCTGACTTTCCAATAAATAAATAAATCTTTTAAAAAAAAAGAATAAAGCAAGAAGCATTATACTACCTCACATTAAAATTACAAAGCTATAATAAATAAAACAGCATGATATTTGGCAAAAGAAAAAAATCCCCAAGCCTATGGAACTGTATCATGAAAAACTTTAAATAAATTAATTTTTAAAAGTTTCATAGATGAGCATGCTGGCACAATGGGATAAACTGTACTTGACATGGGTACATTCCTTACTGGGTGCATCTAAGATAGCGTTCTGCATCCAATTTCTGTATCAAGCTTCCTGCTAATGTGCATCTGCAATACAGCAGATAATGCTCTCAAGTACTTGGGATTCTGTCACCACACGGGAGACCACAATGGAGACCCTCTATGAGCCTCGGTCCAGCCTGGGCGATTCAGGCATTTTGGGAGTGAACCAGATGATGATACAAGATTTCTTCTCTCTCTCCCCTTCTCTCTCCTCTATCCTCTCTCTCTGCTTTCTCTCTTTCACTTTCCCTTCTTCCCTTCCCTTCCCCTTTCAAATAAACACAAATAAATAAAATAAATGTTAAAAAAAAAAAAAAAAGAGATTCGCAGACCAATGGAACACATCAGAGGCCCTAAAAGTAAACCCATGCATCTACAGCAAATTTACCACTGACAAAGATGCTAAAACACACAAAACGATTTTAGGGTTTAGCATGGTCATGCTCATGTTAAACCAATGCTCACAATGTAGACATGCCATATCAGAATGCTAGTCTGACTCTCAGCTGATCCACTTCCACCCAGTTTTCTGCTGGAAAGGCCACGAATGCTGGTCCAAGTGCTAGGGCACCTGCCACACATACAGGACCCAGTGGAGTTTCTGGCTCCTAACATTTGCCAGGCCAGCCCTACGATTGGAGCCATTGGGGCAGTAAACCAGCAGATGGACATATCCAGATCACTTTCCTCATTCTCTTCCTCCTTCCGTCACCTCCCTCTGTGCTGTTCTTTACTTCAAAGAATTTTTCTAGAAGAAAAAATTTTTTAACTAAATTATGCCATGGAAACTGGTTCTGCCTTTCTATCTCTCAATCTCTCTCTTTCACCAGGTACAAAAATTAAAAGCCTACCTGAAGACATGAAACTTTCAAACTATTACAAGAAAACATATGCAAAATATCTTATCACATTTAAAAGAGCTAGGCTTTTCTGGATCAGACCTGGAAAGCACAAGAAATAAAGCAAAAAACACAGACATGCAATTTCATCAAAGGACTTCTGTACAACAAAGGAAATAATAAACAGAACTAAGAGACATCTACAAGACAGGAGAAAATATCTGCAAGCTATACGCATGACAAGGGGTTAGTACCCAAAACATGAAGAAATCAATTCCACAGCAAAACAAAACGATCTAATTTAAAAACCAGCAGATCTGAAAAACATTCCCCAAAGAAAACATGTAAATAGCCAAGAACATGAATAACATTCAACCTCACAAATCATCAAAGAAGTACAAATTAAAACCACAAACCTCACTCTAGTAAGATTATCATCAGAAAGGCAAAAGATAACACAAGTTGGCAAGGATGTGGAGAGAATGGAACCCCCGCATATTGTGAGTGGAAATGTAAATTAGTACCACTGTGGAAAGCAGTATGAGGTTCTTCAAGAAATGAAAACAGAACTAACAAGCAGAGCTACTCTATGTATAGTGTGTATACACACACACACTGTATTACTCCCAGGTACATATTAGAGAAAGAAAAGCCATCTGCTGCAGAGACATTTACACTCTCACATTTTTTACAGCACTTGTCACAAGAGCCAAGAACTGAAACAATGTAACTGTCCATCCAAAGACTAATGGATAAACAAACTTGACATACACACACGTAAACAATAAACTACTGCTTATTTTAAAGTGATGACATTTTGTCACTTACAGAAATGTAGAGTGAATTAAAGATAAATAAGTTGGGTCCGGCAGCGTGGCCTAGCGGCTGAAGTCCTCACCTTGAACGCACCGGGATCCCATATGGACACCGATTCTAGTCCCGGGAGCTCCACTTCCCTTCCAGCTCCCTGCTGGTGGCCTGCGAAGGCAGTCAAGGACGGCCCAAAGCCTTAGGACCCTGCACCCGTGTGGGAGACCTGCAAGAGGTTCCTGGATCCTGGCTTCGGATCGGCATAGCATTGGCTGTTGCACTCACTAGAGGAGTGAATCATTGGACAGAAGATCTTCCTCTCTGTCTCTCCTCCTCTCTGTGTATCTGACTTTCCAATAAATAAAAAAATCTTTAAGAAAAAAAAGATAAATAAGTTGTGAAGTACACAGGAGGACAAAGAGCACGTGATCTTAATTGCTCCACTTCTGATCTAGCTCCCTTGCAACGTGCCTGGGAAGGCAGGAGATGATGGCCCAAGTGCTTGGGACCCCTGCAGCTACACGGCAGACCCTGCAGCTCTAGGCTCCTGGCTTCAGAATGGCTCAGTCCTGGCCACTGCAGACTTTCTCTGTCTCTCCCTTTCTTTCTCTCTGTGATTCTGCCTTTCAAATAAATAAACCTTTTTTTTTTTAATGTAACAATAGTTACCAGATTTTTAAAAAAAAAAGTGTTAACAGGGATTACCATAAGCACAGGAGCAAAGCTGGGAGGGTAGGTATGAAGAAAGTTGATTGATAACTACTAGGTTATAGCTAGATAGGATTAAGTTCTTAAGGCAAAATTTTAATGTATTATATAGTCTCTATGAGAATCCACCATGGGGGGAGGGTACAGGGCAGGATTGGGGGGATCCCAGAGCCTATGAAGCTGTGTCACATAACACAATGTAATTAACAACAACAAAAAATAACTAGAATATAGAATTTAGGATGTTTTCAATATAAAGAAATATTCAATGCTTGAAAATAATGCATTTAGCCTGACTGGCTATTACACAACGTATACCTGAAACAAAACTTGTATCTCTAGAATATGTACAATTTTATACCTACTGAAAAGTTTTAAATATAATAAAACAATTACAGAAAAACACAAAAATAACAAATTGGAATCACACAATCACATTCAGATACATATTTTGGTTAAGAAAACATAGCATCTTGTTTTCAAATATATAGAAATTTACCAAAAAAAATGGCATAAAGCAAATCTCAAAAAAAATTTCAAAGGACTTAAAACATGTAGATAATGGGCTAGAATTGTGATGCAGCAAGTCACCACCTGTGATAATGACATCCCATACTGGAGTGCCAGTTCAAGACCCCAAGGACACTGCTCTGACCCAGCTTCCTGTTCATATGCCTAGGGAGGCAGCAGAAAACGCCCCAAGTGCTTGGTTCCCTGTCATCCACATGGGACAGACACCTAGATAGAACTGCTGGCCCCTGGCTTTGACCTAGCCCACACCTGGCTGTTAAGGACATTTAGCAAGCAAAGCAGCAGACAGGAAGAGTTCTATGCGTCTGTCTATATCTCCCTCTGCTGTCCAAATAAATACAAAAAATAAATTTAAAACTCTAAAGAATCAAAGGAGTTACAGCAATCAAAAATTATGGGGTGAGGGGGAGTAGATGATACAATGGCTCAATAGGCCAATCCTCCCCCATGAAGTACCAGCATCCCATATGGGTGCCTGTTCGTGTCCTAGCTGCACCACTTCCCATCCAGCCCATGCTTGAGGCCTGGGAAAGCAGAGGAGAATGGTCTATGCGCCCATGTGGGAAACCTGGAAGAAGCTCCTGGCTTCCGATCAGCTCCGTTTCAAGGCCAGATCACATGTCTATGAAACGTTTTCAAGATCAGAGATCATGACGGCCCAAGGCATTTATGAAACTCTGGAAGCCCATTCTCGGAGAGGCCATCTCACATGCCCCACATCCACTCTCATCTCTTGCACCCATCAGCAGGTACTGTGGCTTTGTCCAGTCGGCTTCCAGCTCCAGCTACCACACACACTAGCAGGTGCAGCAGCCTAGTCATGAGACCCTCCCAAAAACTTCCACGAGGCCAGTTCCCAGACTCAATTTCTGTGTGAGCCATTAGGTGCAAGATCCTGGCCCAGCACTCTGCTCTGCCTGGGCAGGAAGATCCCTAAGAACCCTCACCAGGCTCGTCCTCAGACTCACCTCTTACTTATACCTGTGGATGCTGCAGCCTAGCCCAGTCCGCCCCCAAACCTGGCTCTTGCACTCATTTTCTCTTTTTCTCTCTCCCTCAGACAAAAAATGAAAAAATAGGACAATTACTAGTGTTATTGGTGTTCTTATCCTTTGGTTTCTTATTTTAAAAATAAGTATCCTTATTTAAACCATTTTGAGTCAGACTTCACATTACCTGCTCTCAAAAGCATTCAACATACAGCTCATTTGCATATTTATTATAGCTATGCGTATGGATATGCATAACTACTTGGTTATTTGCATATGTCTCTTACATTCTACAGCCCCTAAGGCTGGATCGTGCCTAATATTTTGGGATTTTTGTTTATTTGTAAGTCTCCCAAGACTCCTAAAACTCTCAAATTGAAAACTTGTAGACTCAGTTCAGTGTCATTTGATCTGTACTCAGCTTCATGCTCCTTGGTGAAATGTGAAATGGTCACTTCTCCTTCCAAAAGTAGAATCTACTACTTTGCTCCCTTGAAACTGGAATTATTTTAACATTGGTTTTGGTTAATAGGCTTTGAAGCTGTTCTCACTTGAAATACTATTCTGAATTTGCCATGCCATTACTATACCATGAAAAAGCTCAGAATACAATTTACAAAGTGAGAAGAGGCCCAGCCATCACCAATGTCCCAGCTGAACCCAGTCCTGGATCAGCCTACACATTCAATGTGGCTGCAAACATAAATCTTGACAAGACAAGCAGAAAAACAATACAACCAACACAAAATTGTGTTCTCTGTTAACAAATTTTGAACAAACACTTTTTTTTATGCCCAATAATTCCACTGGAATTATTCAACAGTATTTTAAAAGCCATCTCCCACTTGATATGTAAAATGTCAAACAACACTTTGAACACTGGTCCTCCATTTGAGTTGACCAGGAGCAGAGACAGAGCAGCAGATCTCAGCCGGGCAGTGCAAGAACAGGGTGGATTTCATGGCCCAGTTAGCCCCCTAGAGCTGAATTGGGCGTCATTTTGTGTAAGGAGGCAAAAGCAAGGGAAAGGACTGACCATACACTGAGCTGGGAGTGAACTGATTTTTTACTCACTGAATTGTGGCAAAGTGGCATTCTACAGGTTCCACCCAAGACAGGTCTGGGTAGCCCTCAGATCTGACAGCCAGCAGATCAAGAACTCTAGTAGTGATACATCAGGTGCCATTTTGTACACTGTGGTAATAGCTTTAGGACTGCAGGGGACAACAATGAACTGTGCATGTGGTGAGCTCACGAGAACTCACTGAGTTCAGTGGATTGCACTGGTCCCACCGGAAAATGTCGACTATGGCAATCGTACGGGTCAAGACAGGTCCGTGTGGCACCCAGACCTAATGGCCAACAGGTTCCAGCAAGATCAGCACCACCAACAACCTAACTATATAGGATACCGGCTGTCTCTCTAATCCTGGGACCTGCTCCAACCATAAGTAGGAGAAAGTTTGCAGAGACAATGGTGCAACCTCAGCATGATATCACAAGAGGTGGAGAATGGTGAGCCAGCAGCTGGAGCTACAGAGACCATGGTGGAACTCTAACATAAGAACCTACACCTGGAACTTGCTGGAGGTTGTGGCACAAATGAATGCAAACCAAGAACCTTGTTCCAACTGCAATAAGTAAAATCACATTGTAGACCTGTGGGTGACACAGCTTAGAAACCTGTCCCAAGGAGAAGACTCTGCTAACCAGAAGTGCAATGACCAAGAGCAAAAGAAGAGACAAAGGCACAATGAATATTACCAAAAACTCCACTGCAAAGGAGCAACACTCTATGCCAACCTCAGATTTAACTGAGGAAGACATCAAGAAAATGCAGAACACAGAATTCAGAAAACTCATTTTAAAGCTTCTGATCAACAATGAGAAGCACATACAAGAGTTCAAAGAATTTAAGGAATATTTTACACAAGCAATAGCAGCAATAAAGCCAATCAAGGCTGATATATCAGAAATTAAGAACACAGTAGAGCAAATTAAAAGCACAATAGACAGTCTCCAAAATAGAATGAAGCAAGCAGAAGAAAGAATATCAGAATTGGAAGATATTTCCTATCATCAGGGGGCAAGCAAACAAAAAGCTGGAAGCAGAGCTGGATCATGCCAAAAAAAATATTCAGGAATTGAAAGACACTATATTAAGAGGCCTAATATAAGAGTTATGGGAGTCCCGGAAGGTGCAGAAAGAGAAACTGGTTTTACAAATGTATTTAATGAAATAATAAAGGAAAATTTCCCTAATCTGGAGAAAGAATTGGGAAACAAGATCCAGGAGGGGCACAAAACTCCCAACTGGCCTGATCAAAAGAGATCTTCACCAAGACACATGATCATCAAGCTCTCTTCAATTGAATATAAGGAAAAGATCCTTAAATGTGCACATGAAAAACATCAATTGACATATAAAGGAATGTCAATTAAACTCAAAGGAGATCTCTCCCAGGAAACTCTACAGGCAAGAAGAAAATGGAGTGACATATTCCAGATTCTAAAAGAAAAAAACTGTCGGCCTAGGATAACATACCCAGCAAAGCTTTCTTTTGTCTTTGAAAATGAAATAAAATTCTTCCACAGTAAAGAAAAGCTAAAAGAATTTGCCTCTTCCAAACCTGCCCTACAAATGATACTTCAAGATGTTCTCTTGACAGAAAAGGGTAATAGCACCCAACGAAACCAAAGGTAAATGTGAAGAACATCCCAGTAAAATAACAACAGAAGACTAAACCAATGAGCAACCCATTCCTACAATGATAGGACAAATTACCACCCATTCATATTAACCCTGAATGTAAATAGCTTAAGCTCAAACGTCATAGATTAGTAGACTGGATTAAAAAACAAAACCCATCTATTTGTTGTCTAGAAGAGATATATTTCACCAACAAAAATCAGCAGACGAACCCTTCAAAGAAGCACAAGAAGCAAGGAAGGAAACAGCCCGGAAAAAGTGCACCACTGGCATACATTTGGCATGGGTTGGGGGGTGGACCAGGCTGAGTAGTTCGCATCATCCACTGGCAAATCCGAATGCCAGAGCAGAGTGCGGGTCGAGCCAGGTTCAGTCGCGACAAAAGCAGGATACAATACAGAATACCAAGGTGAGGCTGCCTGTGCCAGATGAGAACGCAGCACCCAACCAATACACATGAGAATCAGGAAGGGGGAGCAGAGCCAACAAGGGAATACGGGGTTGTTCCCGTGCTGGATAGCTACTTCCACTGGAGAGCATGAGCTGGGAAGAGACTAGGTAGGGCTGTAGCACCTGTGCACCTCATATGGACCAGATCAGGGAAGAGCCAGGACAGGCAGACTATTCCTACTAGTGTTAACAAAATGGGAGGGGGTGAGACTGTCAGGGCTTAACCGTAGCAGAAGCTGGCACTAGGGGCCATTACTGTCAAATTCAACCACAGGGCCACCTGGAGAGAGCACAACCGAGAGTGAGAGTGACCTGGGAGGGAAATAGTGGGCCCCCCACTCTTGGGTCAACACTCCCATGGGAGGGCACAATAACAACTAGAACAAGGGCTGGGTGGCTAGACAGAGAGGCACTCAACAACATTCCTGCCTATGCCAGGGACAAGCACCTGAACCCAGCCATCTGACAACACCTTAACCCAGCAATCCCAAAACACTGGAATAATTTTTGGAAACAGAGTAAAGAAACTAAGCTCACAATTATTGGCGAAAATGATTATCAGATAGAAATATTACCAGTCATGCCAAGTATGAAGACAAAAGATAATTTAGACACAGAGTGTCCAAAACAACTTCCTAGGCCAGTGCTGTGGTGCAACACTTATGCCACAGCCCAACACCAACATCTCATATCACCACCAAACAAGCCCTGGCTGCTCCACTTCCACAGCAGCTCCCTGCTAAGGTGCCTAGGAAAGCAGTGGAAGATGGCCTAAATGCTTGGGCCCCTGCCATCTATGTAGGAGACCTAGAAAAAGACCCTGGCTATTACTGCCGGATCCAACCCTAGCCACTGCTGCAATCTGGGGATGAACCAGCAGCAGAAGATTCATATTCATTCATTCATTCATATTCTCATTCTCTCTCTCTCTCCTTTTTGTTCCTGCCTTCTCATTTTCTCTTCTTTCTTCTTTTCCTTCTCTTCCTATCTCACTTTTCTCTGCAACTCTTCTTTTCAAATAAGCAAAATTAGTTTTTTTAAAAAGTCTACCTTATATGTACCTTTTCTTAGGGAGCTACCTAAATAGTTCTCCAAAAAAGAACAAGTGATGGATTCCAGGACACTTGTCTAGGTCTGTTCAGAATACCGCAACAAACTGTTAGAAAATAGGAGAGACATAAACAACAGAAATTGCTCTGAAAACAGAAATCTATTTCTCACAGTTCAGGAGGCTAAGAAGTCCTAGATCACAGTGCTGGCAGATTTGGCATCTGGGGAAGTCCCACTTCCTGGTTCGCAGACAACCATCTTTTTGCCGCACCCTCACAAGGTATTAAGAGGTGAGTGAGCTTTCTGGGGTATCTTTCATAAGGGCATTCTCCTTATTTACTCATCCCCAGGACTTTTAATCACCTCGCAAAGGCCACATCTCCAAATAACATATAAGTAACCAGGTTTTAACAATGCATTTTGGAGGATCAGAAGTGGAACAGCTGAGACTCATGCTGTGGCACGGGAAACTTGCCTTCTGTGACAAAGACATTCCTTACAGGTGCTAATTCAAGTCTTGGCTACTACATTTCCAATACAGTTCCCTGCTAATGGCCTGAGAAGCAACAGAGGATGGCCTAAGTTTTTGGGCTCTGAAACTTTTGTGGGCAACCCCAAACAAGTTCTTGGGTTTTGGCTTCAGATCTACTTACCTCCTTTCATTGTAGACATTGAGGAAAGACCGAGCAGATGATAGATCTTGCTCTCTTTTTCTCTCTCCCTCTGTAATGGTACTTTTCAAATAAATACTAAATCTTAAAAAAAAAAAAAGTGGAGCAGCTGGGAATCAAACTGGTGCACATATGGCAGGCTAGTTCAAAGGCAGCAGCTTGATTGGCTGTACCACAACATCAGCTAGCCAACTCTTTTCAAATCACCAGTAAGAGTTTTATACAAAAGTCTGAATTGAATTTGTAATGAATACATTCAAAAAACAGGCAATGGTGAGGGAGGGCAGTGTGGTTGTTCAATTGGCTAATCCTCTGGACACCAGTTCATGCCCCAGCTGCTCCACTTCCCATCCAACTCCTTGCTTGTAGGTTGGGAAAGCAGCAGATGACGACCCAAAGCCTTGGGACCCTGCACCCCTGTGGGAGACCTGGAGGAGGTTCCTGGCTCCTGGTTTTGGATTGGCTCAGCCCCAGCCACTGAGGTCATTTGGAAAATCTTGATTTCTGTTTCTCCTTCTCTCTGTAAATCTGCCTTTCCAAATAAAAACAAATCTTTATCAGTAGATACAGAGGTAAACATTCATGTACATATAGTCATCTGAAGGAACTGTACAATAAACTATTATAACAAGAAGTGAAGATACATTGCAGTATATATCTCTACTCCTGAATCAAAGATGGACTCCCAGTGAAACTTAAATATATCTTGAAAATAGGATGCTGGACTTCGCCACTGTCCAAACCTATAACGTCATGACATACTTAAATAGCGGAATGATGGACTTAAGATTGTTTCTGAAGGACTATATTATCGTAATAACATAGGAGGAATGGGGGAAGGAGTTAGAGTAAGGGAAGAAAGGAAATTCCTGAGCCTATGGAACTGTGTCATAACATATAAACAAAAATGCATATTAAAAATAAACCCAGAGGGCCTGGCAGCATGGCCTAGTGGCTAAAGTCCTCACCTTGAACGTGCCCAGGATCCCATATGGGCGCCGGTTCTAGTCCCAGCAGCTCCACTTCCCATCCAGCTCCCTGTTTGTGGCCTGGGAAAGCAGTCGAGGACAGCCCAAAGCTTTGGGACCCTGCACCCGTGTGGGAGACCCGGAAGTAGTTCCTGGATCCTGGCTTCGGATCGGCATAGCATCAGCCATTGCGCTCACTTGGGGAGTGAATCATCAGATGGAAGATCTTCCTCTCTGTCTCTCCTCCTCTCTGTATATCTGACTTTCCAATAAATAAATATATCTTTAAAAAAATTTTTTTAAAAATAAACCCAGAAAAAAATTAAGAAGACAGGCAATCATATGAAAACAAAATACAGTGCGGTAACTTTGTTAGTAGCAGTGCTATTGTCTTATTTGATGTTATTACCATGAGACTATTCTTCTCAACTATGTACATGGTCTAGACAGAAGAATGTAGAAACAGGCTGTAGAGTAGACTTCTGTTTTTTCAGGAACTATCAGAGTTAATAAACCCATCAACAAATATTTCATGTGCTTGAGACTGCTATAGATACACAGATTTTTAGGCAGCCTTAAGATTTTTTCTGGCCAGCTTTGCCAGAGTGCCATACCTGACATTGTTCTCTTACACCTTCTGCTTTACTATATCACATGCTTTCTATTTTGAGCATGCAATGTTGTTTTTTGGTGACTTTTAAACTGTTCACAGTACCTCAAAATTCTTTCTTTGTGTACAATTCCTACCAGCCACTCTTCAAACTGAAGCGTAAATCTCATCTTCTTTAGTGAGTTTTTTTGTTCCATTATTTTTTATTATTATTATTATCGTTTTATAATACAGTGCCAGAGACTCTGAGATATCCCTTAACTCTTCCCTAAATCTCCTCCCCCAGCCCTTTGCACTGAGTTCTCCTATATTATTACATAATATAGTTCTTCATAAACAGTCAAATGACCATCATTGTGGGCATGGACAATGGCAGAGTCCAGCATCCTAATGTCAAGATATAGTTAATAGTTTCGTTGAGGGCCCGGCGCGGTGGCGCAAGTGGTTGAGGGTCCTCGCCTTGCACGCCCGGGATCCCATATGGGCACCGGTTCTAGTCCCGGCAACCCTGCTTCCCTTCCAGCTCCCTGCCTGTGGCCCGGGAAGGCAGTTGAGGACGGCCCAAAGCTTTGGGACCCTGCACCTGTGTGGGAGACCCAGAAGAGGCTCCTGGCTTTGGATCGGCATAGTATCAGCCCGTTGCGCTCACTTGGGGAGTGAATCATCGGATGGAAGATCTTCCTCTCTCTCTCTCCTCTCTGTATATCTGCCTTTCCAATAAAAAAAATAATAATAAAAATAAATCTTTAAAAAAAAATAGTTTCGTTGAAAGTCCATCTTTGATCTGGAAATAGAGATGCTTACAGCACTGTATCCTCACATCTGGATATAATAGTCTCCACTACACAGTTACTATACATCCCTTTAAATGAAAAGCCACAAAAGAAAATCAACAACAGGAAGAAAGAAACAAAATTCAAAATGCCATGAAGCAAGTAACATGCTACTGAATGATTATTATGTTACTGAAGAAATGAAAAAGAAAATCAAGAACCTTCACGAAGAATATGATGCTACTGTAAGATCTAGGAGTTAGTGAAGAACTTAATGAGAAAAAAAACATTCTGAACAAATGAAACTAAAAACAAAAGATCAAAATCCGTGATATAGTTTATGCTGACCTTTGTTAGATATGTCTTCTGTAGGCAACAAATAAATGGGTTTTGTTTAAAAAAAAATACAAAGAGATGAGGAAAACAATCACAGCAAACTACAACAGCTCAAATGAGAATGACATTTACATAGTGGTAACTACATAACCAGACACTGAAACAATCCAAAGTTTGATGTAATTATATGAGGAAGATGAGAGCATGTGAAGGGGGATGGGCAAATGATAAAAGAAAGCTAAATCCTCTATTTTTACTATAGAAAGCAGCAGATAATCTGTAAAATTGAAAAAATCAAGACTTATCAATGACAAGCACATTATTTAGATGTATTGAAATAAATCTCCCAAAAATTAGCCAAAAGAGTTTATTGTGGTTGCTCAGGAGAGGATGAAATGGCAGAATTCCTTGCTTTTATGAAGCTTGTAAATTACAAACTACAAGCTTTTATCCCCTTTATTTTCCTCTTCCTTTCTTAAACATTTATCTAAAAGAGTTACAAAGATAAGGTCAGAAGCAGAGATATTCCAACTGCTGGTTTACTCTCCAGATGGTTCCAAAAGCCAGAGCTGGGCCAGGGTGAAGCCAGAAGCCAAGAGTTTCCTCAGGTTCTCCCACATGAGTGGTTCTTGGGCCATATTCTGCTCTTTTTACCAGGCCGTTAGGCAGCAGCTGGTTTGGAAGTGGAACAGATGAGAATCAAACCAGTGCCCATATGGGATGTTAGTGTGACCAGCAGCAGCTTTATCTGCTATGCCAAAATGTTGGTCCCTCATTCTCCTTTTTTATAAAGTTTATATACGTGTGTATTTATACATTTAAAATTTCTATAATGTAGGGGAAAACACTAGTATGTTTAAGTTAGCACAAAGCCTTACAAATATA